>NC_057810.1:609067061-609367061 GCF_018294505.1 Triticum aestivum | reverse complement strand
TAAGGTATCTCTCGTTATCAGGAGAGCCCTGCCCGGATTGCGGTCAGGATGGTTGGGATGCGGACGATGAAGAAATTCAACGCCCACCCACCACCCACTTAGTAGCCACTATCGACGATCTAACCGACATGCTAGACTTCGACTCCGAAGACATCAACGGTATGGACGACGATGCCGGAGACGACCAAGAACCAGCGCCTATCGGGCACTGGAAAGCCACCCCAACTTACGACATATGTATGGTGGATACACTAAAAGGAAGCGATAATGAAGAGCAACGGGACGTGGCAAAGGACAACTCCCCCAATAAACAACCAAAATGGCGATGCAAGCGCCGCCCGAAGTCCCGCCTCGATAAAAACGGCACCCATACGGACCCGGCCCTAGAGCAGGGCGAAGCAGTGGACGGCGAACATGCCACCGAGCAACCATCCGAACAGGATGAACTGGACAAGCAACCCATCCCCGGCGAAAACAAGAGCCTAGACGATCTCACGCCGAACACATCACCAGAGCATAAGAGCCTTCATAAAAGGCTCGTCGCTACTGCAAGAAGTTTGAAGAAGCAAAAGCGGAAGCTCAAAACAGCAGAGGACGCACTGAGATGGAGCAAATTACTCAATACCGCAGATAAATATGATGCTAGTCGCCAGGCAAAGAGTTACCCAAAGCGCAAGCTGTTGCCTGAATTCGACGAGGAGGCCTTAGAGCCCCCGCAGTCAAAAAAGAAGGAGGCTCCCTGGCCGGATAGACAACCAGATGACAGGCTAAGAGCAGCAAGGGGCTCCACACACAAGCCGACACACGATCAGCATAAAGATCCTCGGAAAAAGGATGACCCGGTCAGGACTATTTATGGGCCAAAAAAGAAGACTCCAGGAAGCAACACAACCCGCCGAATGTTTGAAGACAATGGCACTCCCAAATACAGGGGTGCCGCACAACCACTATGTTTCATCGACGAGGTACTGGATCATGAATTTCCAGTGGGATTCAAACCCGTAAACATAGAGGCATATGGCGGAACAACAGACCCCGGAGTCTGGATTGAGGATTATATCCTACACATACATATGGCCAGAGGAGACGATCTCCACGCCATAAAATACCTACCCCTCAAGCTCAAAGGGCCAGCTCGGCATTGGCTCAAAAGCCTCCCAGAAAATACCATTGGAAGTTGGGAAGAGCTCGAGGATGCGTTTCGAGCAAATTTTCAGGGGACTTATGTCCGTCCTCCGGACGCAGACGATTTGAGTCACATAACTCAACAGCCCGGAGAGTCAGCATGCAAATTCTAGAAGAGGTTCCTCACCAAAAAGAACCAAATAGTCGACTGTCCGGACACCGAGGCCTTAGCAGCCTTTAAGCACAACGTCCGAGACGAATGGCTCGCCAGACACCTCGGCCAGGAAAAACCAAGAACAATGGCCGCACTAACAAGCCTCATGACCCGCTTTTGCGCAGGGGAGGACAGCTGGCTGGCTAGATGCAGCACCAGCGACCCGAGTACATCCGAAGTCAGGGATGGAAATGGGAAATCACGACGCAGAAAAGATCAGCGCCAGAATAAGGAAAATGGCCCAAATAGCACGGCGGTCAACGCCGGATTCAAAATCTCTCGGCCGAATAACAAAACACTGCCCCTCAAGGACAACAGTGACGAGCTATCCAACCTAAACAAAATTCTGGATAGGCTATGTCAAATACATAGTACCTCCGGGAAGCCTGCAAACCATACCCATAGAGATTGTTGGGTCTTCAAGTAGTCCGGCCGACTTAACGCCGAACGCAAGGGGCTCGACACACAAAGCGAAGACGACGACGAACCCCACAAGCAGCACGCCGGAAAACAGAAGACTTTCCCACTAGAAGTCAAAACAGTGAACTCACTTCATGTGATAACACGAAAGCACAGTGCGGCACCTGCCATACCAGGACACCGTCCGCAGAATGGGGATAGACCCTACCAAAATTCGCCGTAGCAGCACTTCCTTCAAAGGAGTGACGCCAGGCCTTCAAGCCAATTGTACAGGCTCTAGAGGTTGTGTTTGGTTCATCCGACAACCTCGGCCGCGAAAAGCTCACTCTCCATATCGCCCCATTTAATAGTAGCCCTTAAGCACTACTGGGACGCAAAGCTTTTGCCCGCTTTAATGCAATACCACATTACGCGTCTCTTACGCTTAAAATGCCCGGTCCACGTGGCATAATCTCATTAAAGAGTAACTCCGAGTGTTCCTCGACCACGGAGAACGTGAGACTGCTTTGATAGCCACACACTAATCCGACCTTGCAGGTCAAAGCCCCTAAGAACAGGTCATTCAGACCTCGGACACGGTTAGGCGAGTCTGGCGTAAATAAACAAGGGGCTTCCCAGCCGCATACCCCTTTACAAGGGGCTGCGCGTATAAACGATGAGAGCCAATAAAGCTCAAATTTATTCATCTTCCAAATTATACTTTATTTTCAATACATCCTTTGCACGATATTTCTTACAAACTAAGTCCTTCTCTTTTACAGATGAAGCACGTGCTACACCTGTCCAGGATATAGCACAACGGAGACACAAGCCCAGACGTGCAGCAGGGACCCATTGCAAGGATTCTTTTCAGATTAAGACCCTGCGTAAACCTTTCCTACTGTCTCTTGTTGATACACATCCCTCGGTTTTCTACCATAACCGAGGAGGAGGCTAGCGTTTTGGCATCGGCCACGTTAGAAGTTCCCGCCTGTACCTGGACACTAGGGGCTTCGGGCTTTGTTCTGCCCGGTATCATAAAGACCGAACACCTCAGGGAGTGTTCAGCATCTCGAGTTAGGCCTTATATGCATCAGCTCCGAATCATGTCTTTGGTCAAATGTTGGGTTTTCCCGGCTCCTGTGTTTTGCTGCCTTACGTTCCGCTCCATCGGCGAACGCGGCACCAGGATAACTACTGCGATTGTGCCCCGGTTCGGCCGGGCGAGCACCTCAGTAGAGAAAGCCGAAAACTGACTGTCATGATATAGCGAGAGACTGGTCAACCACTCGATCGACTATTGGAATGTTTAGAATTCCTCCGCTTTGACGAAGGACCGCTTCCCGGTCAGGCACATACGCGCCCCGAGTTTGGAGAGCGCGGTGCCTCTAGGGGCTATATAGTAGCCCCACCATCGAGCTCCTATGGCTAAGTGAAAGTCATAAAGCATTATAGTCCGGTTGCCTAGTTTGCTATGCTATCACCTCCTTCAAAGGACCAAGACGTTGGATTAAGTGTGAAAAAGTGCTTTTCTTTTGTGCAAACACCCCCGCACCATGTGCGTGGGGGCTGAAGCCAAAGACTACAACTTTCAGGTTATTCATACATATACGGTCGCACAGGAGATAGTTCAATACTTGAACGCACAAGTATAAAAAGCTATTGCATTATAAACATGATCTCACAAATCATACACGTCATTTGAACATGACATCTTTCGAGCACTGCGACTCTATTAAACGAGCGCCCTGCAGGACTTCCTCAAAATAGTGCTCGGCGGGTAATCGGCTCTTGTCCGAACCCCGGGATGCAACAGCGGTGGCATCCATGTCCACCCAGTATGTCTTCACACGGGCGAGAGCCATCCGTGCACCTTCTATGCATGCCGACCGCTTCATCGCCTTGATAAGTGGCACCGCCCAAAGGAATTGCTGCAACAAGCCAAAATAACTCTTCGGCTTGGGCCTTTTCGGCCACAGATGAGCGACCACATCTGTCATGGCAAGTCCGGACAATCTATTCAGCTCAGCCCACTCAGCCAGCCGATTAGTCAACGGAAGTGGACGCTTCGGACTAAGGAATTGAGACCAGTAAAGCTCTTCCATTTCGTGATCCTTCTGGCTTCGGAAGTGCACGAGTGCGTCCGCCGCACTCGCCGCCAAATCCAGATAAGGATCCTCTGCACCACACAACTGGCCCAACTGAGCATACTTCGGATCCGTGAACTTCCTACGCAGAAGAAAGGGCTTTCCAGCCGCAATGTCTCCGGCTTGACGCAGTTCCTCCTTCATAGCCCGCATCTCACTCCGGGCATCCTTGACTTCGGCGGCGGCCTTCTTTAGGCCCTCTTGCTCCACTCGGTGTTCTCCTTCAAGAACCTCACAACGGTCGGTAGCATCTTTTAATTTCAAGGCCATTCCGGCCAACTCTTCCCTGCTTCGGCAGTGAGCAGCCTTTTCGGCTATTAGCTCTTCTGCTGCCTTCGAGGCAGCCACATCACTTATCCTGGCTTGCTCCTTGGCTCGAGCAAGCTCTGCTCGAAGGTCTTCCACAGCAGCGGCGCCATCTGCATCAAGCATACAAATTGTAAGGAACGGGCATCAGCTCTCTTACTAGGCAACCGCGGAGAAACCACCTACCTTGCGACTTGTTAAGTCATTTATTGACCAGCGCGATGTCTGCATCCACAACATTGAGTTGCCTCTTCAGTGCGGCAACTCCATCAGTCCGGCTGGCCACCGAACGTTCCGCCACCTGCATAGGAAAGGCGACATTCTATAACTGAGATTATGATCCTTGGCACGCTATCGCTTTCGACAGCATACCAAGTCTCAGGGGCTACTATCTATACAAGGCGCACTTCATGCGCAAAACTGTCAAAAAGTATGTCATTTTTTGCGTACCTCAAACCCCGTCAGCAAGATTCCGACGGCCTCATACAACCCGCTCTCAGCGGATGAGATCCTTTCAATCACCGTACTCATTAATGTGCGGTGATCTTCTGAGATAGACACCCTCTTGAGAAAATCCTGCAGCTCCACCGGCCGTACTCCAATGGGTGCCGGACTCTCCGGCCCCGCCGGACTCGGGGAGACCCTCCGTGACGACACCTCAGGGTTGTCTGCCCCGCCCGATGGGGCGGCAGATGGAGGCGTCTTGCTCTCCATCATCTCCGGACGAAGGTCCCCCGAAGATGAGCTCTGCTGAGATGGGCTGAGATCCGAACTATAAGGTGAAAACTTCGGTTACCTTTGGAAATAATATAGGGGCGTTCCCTATTACTAAATTCCCCCTTTTTACTTACGGCTCGCTGGAGGGTTGATTCCTATGAGGAGACTGTGCGGCCGGGGCTCTTCCCGGTGCAGGACCTTCCGGCGCAGATTTCCTTCCCCGCTTTGAGGCCTTGGCCTCCGGGTCTTTGGAAGTGGTCCTCTTCTCCCCCTGGAAGGAGGGATTCTCGATTCCCCCCTTATTGAAGGCCTCCTTGGCAGAGGTGGTAGTTTCCCTGTGCCCCCCTTTGCTCTCCTCCGAAGGCGCAACCTCCAACATTTTGACTAACACGGGATTCGGCGTGGTCTCAGGGAGGGGGGCCGGACACCGTATCAATTTTGCTTGCGCTATCCACTCCTGTCCAAGGATAGCTGGTTAAAAGGCAAACCTATGATAAATAAATGGACAATATGTCCGGACATAGGGCTACTTACTTGAGTATCCGGGCGACTGCAGCTTAGGCCAGCGTCCTCGGTCTAGTCCGGACGCATCCCTTGCGATCCGAAGAACAGTTTGTACATCTCCGCGGGTGTCAAACCCATGAAGTGTTGGAGAGCTCGTGGCCCCTCCAGATTAAATTCCCACAGGCGGAGGGGGCGACGTTTGTAGGGCAGAAGGCGCCGAATCAGCATAACCTGTGCCACTACGACCAGATTAATCTCCCTCTCTTGGAGGCCTCGAATCCGGTCCTGCAACAGGGGTCCGTCCTTGGACGGCCCCCCAGTTAAGCCCCTTGCTGACCCATGACGTCAGCCGTTGTGGAGGGCCCGAGCGGAAGACGGGCGGCGGCCTCTGCCTGCTGCCCCTGGGAGCGGTGATATAGAACCACTCCTGTTTCCACAAGCCGATCTCCTCCTGAAAAGAGCCCTCGGGCCATGGAGCATCGGCCCTCTTGCTTATAACCGCCCGCCGCACTCTGCCTTACGCCCTTCTATCATCTTTGGCTCCACGTTGAAGGTTTTGAGCCACAAGCCGAAGTGAGGGGTAGTGCGGAGGAAGGCTTCGCAGACGACAATGAATGATGAGATGTGGAGGATGGACTCCGGAGCCAAGTCATGGAATCCCAGCCCATAGTAAAACATGAGCCCCCTCACGAAGGGATCCATCGGGAAGCCTAAACCCCGACGGAGGTGAGACACGAACACGACACTCTCGCCGGGCTCGGGAGTAGGAATAACTTGCCCTTGGGCAGGCAACCTATGTGAAATCTCATAGGTCAAGTACCTGGCGTCTCTCAGCTTTAGCACGTCTTCTTCCGTGATGGAAGAGGGCATCCACCGGCCTCGTAGGTCGGAGCCGGACATTGTCAAAAGTCGAAAGTACCCGAATCTGGGGCCCGGGGTGTTGGAACTCGGGGCAAGGGGCGGATTCGATTAAGGATTGAAGAAAAAGAACGGGCCTTGGTCTCATTATAAAGAGGAAGAATACCAAGAGCCGTCCCCGTGACCTTTTGGAACCCGCCTTCGATGAAGGGGGTGTGGCAATGGGCGCGGTTGGGTTACCCATGTCCGTATTTATGAGAATCCCGGAATAAGGGGAACACGATCTCTGCTTTGACAAGACGTGCCAAGGAAACCGCTTCGCTAAATGCGCTGAGGTGGTACAATAAAAACGATTCGAGTAAAGGCTTGGTAGTGGTGTGACGTCACGCCACCAAAAACGTCAGCAGATTGAACTTGTGTAATATTATTTTCTCTATGGTGGTACGTGGAATTTATTTTTCAGAGCCGTACACTATCCTCGTGTTCACAATCTTCTATAAATTATTCGGAGGAGGAACCCGCCTTGCAATGCCGAACACAATATGCGCACCGGACTCGTCATCACTGAATCCTGGTTCAGGGGCTACTGAGGGAGTCCTGGACTAGGGGGTGTCCGGATAGCCGAACTATCATCATCGGCCGGACTCCAAGACTATGAAGATACAAGATTGAAGACTTCGTCCCATGTCCGGATGGGACTTTCCTTGGCGTGGAAGGCAAGCTTGGCGATACGGATATGTAGATCTCCTACCATTGTAACCGACTCTGTGTAACCCTAGCCCTCTCCAGTGTCTATATAAACCGGATGGCTTTAGTCCATAGGACGAACAACAATCATACCATAGGCTAGCTTCTAGGGTTTAGCCTCCTTGATCTCGTGGTAGATCTACTCTTGTAACACACATCATCAATATTAATCAAGCAGGACGTAGGGTTTTACCTTCATCAAGAGGGCCCGAACCTGGGTAAAACATCGTGTCCCTTGTCTCCTGTTACCATCCGCCTAGACGCACAGTTCGGGACCCCCTACCCGAGATTCGCCGGTTTTGACACCGAACATGATCCTCAATTCTTGAGCCGGCACATGAGCTCGTCGTGAGAACTTCTGGCAACCATCACATTTACTGACCAGATCCTCCGCGTCAGCATGAGCCGTCAGCCAGTAGAAACCATGACGGAAAGCTTTGGCTACCAGAGATTTTGACCCGACATGATGGCCACAATCCCCTTCATGGATCTTTCGAAGTATTTCTTCGCCTTCTGCAGGTGACACACAACGTTGAAACGCCCCAGTGACACTTAGGTGATGTAACTCGCCGTTAACAATCATCATAGATTTGGAGCGCCTGACGATTTGTCTTGCCAAGGTCTCATCCTCAGGTAATTCTCCCCGGGTCATATAAGCCAAATATGGCACTGTCCAATCCGGGATAACGTGAAGATCTGCCACCAGCTGTGCCTCCGGGTCTGGGATCGCTAGTTCTTCCTCGGTAGGCACCATGACAGAAGGCTTATGTAAAATATCGAGAAAGATGTTAGGCGGCACCGGCTTACGTTGAGATCCCAACCGGCTTAAAGCATCAGCCACCTCATTCTTCCATCGATCAATGTGCTCCACTTGATAACCCTTGAAGTGACCAGCCACAGCATCTACTTCACGACGATAAGCCGCCATAAGGGGATCCTTGGAATCCCACTTGCGTGATACTTGTTGAGCCACGAGATCTGAGTCGCCCAAACACCTTACCCGGCTTAAGTTCATCTCCTTGGCCATCCGGAGACCATGGAGTAATGCCTCGTACTCGGCTGCATTGTTAGTACATGGAAACATAAGTCGGAGTACATAACAAAATTTGTCACCTTGAGGGGAAGTTAAAACAACTCCAGCCCCTGAGCCTTCTAGCTATCTGGACCCATCAAAGTGAATAGTCCAATATGTGTTATCTGGCTTCTCCTCAGGTGCCTGCAATTCTGTCCAATCATTGATAAGGTCCACCAAGGCCTGAGACTTAATAGTAGTACGTGGCATGTACTTCAAACCATGTGGCCTAAGCTCAATAGCCCACTTGGCGACTCGTCCGGTGGCCTCCCTATTCTGGATGATGTCTCCCAAAGGGGCGGAACTTACCACAGTTATAGGATGACTTTGAAAGTACTGCTTCAACTTCCGGTTGGCCATAAACACTCCGTAAAGAGTTTCTGCCAATGTGGATATCTTTGTTTAGACTCAATGAGCACCTAACTGATGTAGTAAACCAACCATTGAACCGGATGCTCCTTGCTAGCTTCCTTACGCTCCACCACGATAGCAACGCTGACGGCTCGTGAATTGGCAGCCATGTATAACAGCAATGGCTCTTTATCAATGGGAGCTGCAAGAACCGGTGGTTCAGACAACTGTCTCTTCAAATCTTCAAAGGCAGCATCAGCAGCATCACTCCAGACAAAAGTGTCTGTCTTCTTCATCATCTGATATAGTGGTAGGGCCTTCTCACCTAACCGGCTTATGAACCAGTTTAAAGCGGCAACACGACCTGCCAGTCGCTGAACATCATTGATGCAGGCCAGCTTAGCCAGAGAGGTAATTGCCTTAATCTTCTCTGGATTAGCTTGAATGCCTCTGTTTGATACCAGGAAACCCAAAAGCTTGCCTACAGGTACACCAAATACACACTTGGTCGGGTTAAGCATCATTTTATAAATCCGGAGATTATCAAAGCTTTCTTTCAAGCGGGATATTAAGGTTTCCTTCTCTCTGGACCTCACCACGATGTCATCTACATAAGCATGAACATTACGCCCGATTTGATCGCGTAGACAATTCTGCACACATCGCTGATAAGTCGCCTGAGAACTCTTGAGTCCAAACGGCATAGATACATAACAGAAGGCTCCAAACGGAGTGATGAAAGCCATTTTCTCCTGGTCCTTAACTGCCATTTTGATCTGATGATAACCAGAGTAAGCGTCCAAAAAACTCAAACGTTCACAACCCGCCGTAGCATCAATGATTTGATCAATACGGGGGAGGGCAAAGGGATCAGCCGGACAAGCCTTGTTTAAGTCCGTGTAGTCCACACACATCCGCCAAGTGCCGTTCTTCTTGAGGATAAGCACCGGGTTAGCCAACCACTCCGGGTGAAAAACTTCGATAATAAACCCGACCGCTAAGAGCCGGGCGACTTCCTCTCCAATAGCTTTCCATCTCTCTTCATTAAAACATTGAATAAACTGCCTGGCCGGCTTATATTTCGGATCAATATTGAGAGTGTGCTCAGCGAGTTCCCTCGGTACACCCGGCATGTCAGAAGGTTTCCATGCAAAGATGTCCTGGTTCTCACGGATGAACTCGATGAGCGCGCTTTCCTA
The DNA here is from genome assembly GCF_018294505.1 of Triticum aestivum. Lineage (NCBI taxonomy): Eukaryota > Viridiplantae > Streptophyta > Magnoliopsida > Poales > Poaceae > Triticum > Triticum aestivum. The sequence continues at coordinate 609,357,422 of NC_057810.1, read as the reverse complement.
TTTGGGATCCAAATTGCTGCTGATGCTGAATTGCTTAGAAGTGTCACCTGGGGTAAAGTCAACAAGCTTCGTCTCGGCGGCCGATTTAAATTTCAATGCCGGGTCATGCTCTGTAGTTGGTTTCTTAAGGGAGGTCATATCCGCTGGGTCAACATTATCTTGATAAAATTTGAGCTCTTCCGCCGCACAGGCAGACTCAGCATAAGCCGCATCGCCTTCTTCACATTCCAACGCTACCTTGCGACTTCCATGGACTGTGATGGTGCCCTTGTGACCCGGCATTTTGAGCTGCAAATAAACGTAACACGGCCGCGCCATGAACTTAGCATAAGCCGGCCGCCCAAACAGAGCATGATATGGGCTCCTGATTTTGACCACCTCAAACATCAATTTCTCAGCCCTGGAGTCATATTCATCTCCAAAGGCCACCTCCAGCTCAATCTTGCCAACTGGGTAAGCCGACTTACCAGGAACCACTCCATGGAAAACAGTGTTGGATGTTCTCAGATTCTTATCAGTTAACCCCATGCGTCGAAAGGTTTCATAATAGAGGATATTGATGCTACTACCTCTGTCCATGAGTACCTTAGTGAATTTATACCCACCAACCTGAGGCGCTACCACCAAGGCCAACTGGCCCGGATTATCGACCCGTGGAGGCTGATCTTCTCTGCTCCATACAATGGGCTGTTCTGACCACCTCAAGTAATGAGGAACTGCCGGCTCAACATAATTCACGGCCCTCTTATGAACCTTCTGGTCGCGTTTGCATAAGCTAGTGGTAAACACATGGTACTGCCCAATATTCAATTGCTTCAGATTGCTTTGATAACCCAACTGCTGCTGCTGCTTCTGCTCTCCTTGCCCAGACTGCTGTTGATTATAGCCGCCTTGACGTCCCTGAAAGCCGGAACTTGAGCCGCCACCCGGGCCATAAAAACCACCAGCCCCTGAGCCGCCACCAGACCCATTATTGCCATCAAAGGTGTTGGAATTCTTAAATGCTTTCATGATCACACAATCTTTCCACAGGTGTGTGGTGGGCCGCTCCCTGGTGCCGTGTCTCGGGCAGGGCTCATTGAGTAGCTGCTCAAGAGATGGGCCTGACCCGCCGGATCGAGGCAGCTTACCCTTACGTCTCTGATTGTTACCTTGCGCATTGGCATTGGCCACAAAATCTAGGTTACCATCTGCCTTACGCTTATTGCCTCCTTGATTCATCGGGTTATGCTGCTGACCCTTTCCATTACCGTTCTTCTTTCCCTTCCCGGTCTTTTCCTCATCAGACGCGGGATCCTTGGTACTATCAGAATTGGCATATTTGACTAAAGCCGCCATCAGCGTACCCATATCATTGCAATCATGCTTAAGGCGCCCCAGTTTCTGCCTCAGCGGCTCAAAACGGCAATTCTTCTCCAACATGAGGACTGTAGAGCCGTCATCCATCTTGTCAGATGAATGTATTATCTCCTTGACCTGGCGTACCCAATGAGTCGTAGATTCACCTTCCTCCTATTTACAATTTGTCAAGTCCACAATTTACATAGACTGCTTACAAGTGTCTTTGAAGTTCTGGATGAAACGGGCTTTCAGTTCTGCCCATGAACCAATGGAATTGGGTGGCAAACCCTTCAACAAGGACCGGGCTGTTCCATCTAACATCATGGTGAAGTATTTAGCCGTCGCCGCGTCGCTGACTTCCAATAACTCCATAGCCATCTCGTAACTTTTGATCCAAGCTCCGGGCTGCAAGTCGGCCATGTAATTCGGCACCTTTCGAGGTCCCTTGAAGTCCTTGGGTAACCATACATTACGCAAAGCCGGTACCAGACAAGGAACACCGCCGGTTCTAGTGGCTACTCCCGTCTCAACGGAAGTCATTGGATATTCTGGGAAATCTTGATGTGCCGTCTGTTGAGCCGCTAGCTGAGCCACCCGCTCGTTCTCCTGACGTACTCGGTCTTGCACCGGATTATGGCCACCGGGATGGTTACGGCATTGGGCGTTGCTTGACAAAGCTTCAGACTCCATGTGCCTGCTGTAACTCGGGCTCCGGTTCTGACGAGGCGGCGCTAACCAAGGCGGAGGAGTTGAATGAATCCTGTCCCGGCTATAAGAATAGGTCTGTTGCAGAGCTAAGGCCGTTTGGAGAAGCTCTCTGACCCTCCGGGTCTCCACTGCTGTCGGGTCATCACCGTCCATGGGAAGAGCCGCCAAACGCGCTGAAGCCGCAATTAAGTTCTCCATGGGGTTGGAAAAGTGACCCGGTGGTATCGGCACATAACACAGCGGTGCCATGCTCACATGAGGAGGTGCCATCTCCCGAGGCTGAGCCGGCCCTCCTATTCCGGCTCTTATAAACTGATTGGTCTCTGGCGGGTTACTTGGGCCGGCTCCGGGTGTAGCAAAAAGAACCCGAGGGTCATAATTCGGAGGTAAACGGGACTGGGTTTTCTAATGTCTCCTCCTCATCACCTCATTGGACGCGTTTAAGCTCATCGTGAGCTGGTAAGCTTCTGACTGTAGCCACTGCGCCCGGGCATCTAGAGCCGCCCGCTCTGTGGCTAATCTAGTGTCCTCAGCTGCCAAGGCCTCCTTGGCCTGAGCTATTTCCTCACGCATTCGTGCCACCTCCGCGTCATGCTAATCTTTATTCGCGGGAATAACCGTTGTAGTTAACAGGGTTGTAAGCTTGTCCATGAGATCTATCAGCACCTGAGCCGGCTGGCACACGGGGACACCTGCCCCGGTTGCTCCTATCCCGGACGTTATTGCTGCAGCAGCCATAGAGTTTGAGCCGGGCTGAGTCCCAACCATAAAGACTCCTGCCCACCTTGGTGGCTCACAGTGGTCCGGAATACTGGTGCCATCGGAACAACCCCCGAGCACGCCGTCTTGCACTTGGTACAACGAATTTGTTGAGCCGGCGGATGAATCACCGTCTGAGAGGATGGCCGTCTCACCACGATCTCCAGATCCTTCAGAGAGTTCCTATCCGTGGATGCAACCCACGAAGGCACGCTTCATGACAGGTTGAACTCGAGTCTTCCTCGCACGCTGAGCCGTCTCGACGAGGCCGGTGCAGTTCTCTGGCTTAGGGCCCGGCTCACCGATCCGGCCGATGAAGACGTGGATTCCGCCGAAGGGGACCCGGTATCCATACTCAATTGAGCCGGCGTCGAGACCCCAGCCTTCGTTGTCGGTGTAGATCTTGCCGTGACGACTCTTGGTCATCCGGCCCACTACGTATCCCTTGAGCCCATCGAAGTTGCCCTTCAAGAACTCAAATCCACCGTGCACTGGGCCCATGGTGGGCGCCAACTGTCATGGAATTGTCACGTCAGATGTCCTCGTGAAAGGACTTAGTTGTGGAGCCATCGCAACTAGGAAGCTTGAAGGGGTTAATCGGGACAAAGGACACGAGAGGTTTATACTAGTTCGGCCCCTTACGGTGAAGGTAAGGCCTACGTCTAGTTGGGTTGGTATTGATGTTTCGATGACCAGGGAGCGAGATACGCTATGCCCGGCTCTCAATGAGTCATTTCTTGCCCTAAGCCACCAGCATGCCGTCCCCTTATATACACGGGTTGATGCCCTGTGGCTTACAGAGTCCCGACCGGCTTATAAACAGTGTCCGGCTCGGTGACTAGTTAAATCTACCTTATGATACAAGTCATTCCATTATGGCGGTCTACTACAACGAGCCCTAAGTCGCCTGTGGGCCTTAAGCCCTTTATTGAACCGCCATCTTCATGCTTGGTCTTGGGCTTCTTTCCGGTGAGTCTTCTTTGCGTAACCCGGCCCCTCCTGGGCGGCTTACACAAATAGTTATATCCCAAACATCCTTATTTGAGCATTTTCTTCTCTTATAAATGTTTATTTGTTATTGCATCCGTACACCTTGGTACGGTCAGTTTGCCAGGGGCTTCTCATGGCGCCCCGTAATATGGCAAATAAAGTCTGAACACTTTCAATAGTGCGGCACCCCGAACTTATAGCACTATATGCATCAGCTCCGAATCATGTCTTGGGTCTACAGTTGGGATAGCCCGGCTCCCTTGTTTTGGTGCCTTACGTTCTGTTATATCGTCTAAGATAGCGCAGGGAGAACTACTACGATTGTGTCCAGGTTCTTCCAGACGAGCACCTCAGTAGAGAAAGCCGAAAACTGACCGGCATGATGTGGCGAGAGCTGGTCGCTGTTCAAGAGGTACTAAAATCCTTAAAGATTTTCTGCTTTAGGAGATAAATCGGCTTTGTCCAATCTAGGCGTATATAGCGCCCCAATTCGGCCTTCCGGATTCTAGGGGCTTTGCCGAAATTTAAAATTGTATACTTCTATGGCTAAGTGAAAGTTATAAAGCCGCATAGTCCGATTGCCTCGTTCGCTGCAACGGACACCTCCTTAAGGGACCAAAAATTTGGATAAAGAGTGTCTGAGTTTTCCACGAACACCTCAGTGCTAGTCATGTGGGGGCGGAAGCCGACGACTGGCCTACTGTCAGGATTTTATAAACAGCCGCACAGAAGGTAATATTTTAAATAACAAAAGCGATAGATAGCGCAAGTAACTTCGTCCTTAAATTACAAGCATGACAGAAGTGAATTCATTCAAAAACTGTGTCCTTGGTACATTCATCAGCCACGAGACGAGCACCCTTCATAACACCATCATAGTACAGCTCGGGATGGTGATGCACCTTGCTCTCCAGCGGCCCGTCCTTGACCAGCTTCTCCGCATCCTGCTTGCCCCAATGCACCTTGACGCGGGCAAAGGCCCGACGGGCACCCTCGATGCAAACGGACCGCTTGATCACCTCAAGCCGCGGGCAGGCATCCACCATCCGCTTGACCAGGCCAAAGTAGCTACTGGGCATGAGCTCACCAGGCCACATCCAGACTATGAAACCTTTCATACCCAGTTCGGCCGCCCTATGGAGTTTGACCAACTGCTTCAGTTGGTCACTCAGAGGCATCGGGTGTTCGGCCCCAACATACTGGGACCAGAACAGCTTCTCCGTTGAGTTCCCCTCCTTGGCACGATAGAACTCCGCAGCATCTGATACGCTGCGTGGCAGATCTGCGAATGCCCCTGGAGAGCTCCGAATTCGAGTAAGTAAAAGAAACGCCTCCTCCACATGTTTGCTTTGCATAAAAAACTTCTTACCAGCTGCTATCTTCTTGGCCTCCTGGATCTCCTGCTGTGCTTTCTCGGCTTCGGCCTTGGCGTCTTTTAAATTCACAAGGGCCTTCGCAAGCTCGACCTCTTTCGCCTTCAGATCATGCTCAACGGACTCACATTTCTTGCCGAGGTCTTGGAGCTCTTGCTGTACCTCACCTACCCTAGCACTTTGCTTTTCGCGCTCCTTACACTCTGAGGCCGCCTTGTCTTCGGCCTCAGACAACGCCTTCTTCAGGGACGCCACTTCGGCAGTGGCCCCTGTTACACAATCACGACACTTAGGTGTTAGACTCACCAATTCTGCCTATCCTTACATGCATAAGAGAGTGAATCACTTACCCTTGTTCTCTTCGAGCTGCCTCTTTGTGAGGTCGAGCTCTCCCTACGCCTGCTCCAGGTCCCGCTTCAGTCCGGAAACCTCGATAGTACGGGCAGCAGTAGCAAGCAGCACAACCTGCTTATGCACAATAAAACTTATTATTAGACTCCTGCGGATTATAATTGACCCTCCGTTTAGCTTTTCTTCCGAACACCATACAGAGTATCAGGGCTACTACCTATCGGGTGGTAATTTTGCATATATTTATTACTTACCTCAAAGCCTGTTAGGAGGCTGGTGCAAGCTTCGGTTAGTCCACTTTTGGCGGACAAAACCTTCTGAATCACCGTACTCATGAGAGTACGGTGCTCTTCATCCATGGAAGCACCGCGAAGCACTTCTAGCAGACAGTCCGGCGCCTCATGCGCAACGGAAGTCCGCGACACAGACGGCTCGCCCTCCCTAATGAGGGTCGCCCGCCTAAGTCCGGAACCATCAAAGGTTCCGGAATTGTGTTTGGCTGAGAGCCCGGTTGGCCATGGCTCTCATCGACACGATCCGTGGGGATCTTGAACCCCGTGTGTCCGACACCTGGAATCCCGCCTTGGGGCGCCTCCAGAGTCACCTCCCCCCTCCGGGATCCCTCGGGACAACACCTCCGTGTCATCTGCATGTTGAGGGGTAGTGGCCGTCGGGAGTGAAATTATCGCTGAATCACTTAGGGACCCGGAGGAAGATACCTCGGGGTGAGTCCTGGCTGGACTGCATATATGTTCAACATTATAAGTATAAAAACTATGAAGTGAAACCATGATAGAATGCGGACACTTACGATCGCACTGGGGGCTTCCCCCGGGGCAGCCACCCCTCCTCATTATGAGCAGCCGTGGCGGAATAGTCCGGAAGGGATGCCTTTCCCTTCTTGGACGCCCCAGCCTCCCCCTCCGGGGCAGCTTTTCTCTTTCTCTCCTCCCCAGTGCAGGGAGGTAGAGTTTCTTCTTGGTTCCTCCCGCCTCCGCAGGAAGAATCTGTCTCGTTGTCGTCAAACGACAAGGGTATGATGGCCTTGCGCCGGGGACCTTTTTCGGCCCCCTGGTCCGCCTCCCCGGACCCCTCATCCTTTCTGGATGGGGTGCCTTCTTCTTCTTCCTCCTCCCCTTCGTGGGAGGAGTCCGCCTCATCGTCTTCGGACGAGGCCTCTGGCATAACCTTGCGTCGGAGACCCTTTCGGATCCCCGGGGCATTCTTCTTGGCCTTCTTCTCCGGCACCTTGTACGGTGCCGGGACCAGCATCTCCGCCAGGAGAGCATCGGCTGGGCCTTCTGGCAGCGGAGCTGGGCAATAAACCTGCTCCATTGTCTCCACATAATCCTGAAGCAAACATGCATAATTACTTAAGGCTCTCCCATGAATATATTCGAAAAAACCGGGTCCGGTGGCAGTCTAAGAACTCACCTGACTAGGAGCCCGCGCGGCGTGAAGCCCATGATCCTCGGATGTGGAAGGAGGTACTTCGGAGGCCTTGAACAACACCTTCCATGCGCCTTTGTGCGTCATGTTGTAGAGCTTTTGGAGCGTCTGGTGTTCGGTTGGGACGAACTCCCACAGATTGACTGCCCGCCTCTGGCAGGGCAGGATCCGGCGAATGAGCATGACCTGGATCACGTTGACAAGCTTGATGTTCTTGTCCTTCATGCTTTTGATGCATGTCTGGAGTCCGGACAACTCCGTGGAATCGCCCCAGGACAGGCCCTTCTTCTCCCAGGAGGTGAGCCGCATGGGGGCTCCGGATCGGAACTCTAGGGCCACTGCGCAGTTGGCGCCGTGCGGCTCGGTGATGTAGAACCACCCTAATTGCCACCCTTTTACGGTCTCCGCAAAGGAGCCGTCGAGCCATGTGATGTTAGGCATCCTGCCTACCATGGCCCCTCCGCACTCTGCTTGTTGGCCGCTTACAACCTTCGGCTTCACGCAGAAGGTTTGCAGCCATAGGCCGAAGTGAGGCCAGATGCGGAGGAAGGCCTCGCATACGACGATGAACGCTGAGATGTTGAGGACAAAGTTCGGGGCTAGATCATGGAAATCTAGCTCGTAGTAGAACATGAGCCCGTGGATGAAGGGATGGAGTGGAAATCCCAGTCCACGGACGAAGTGGGCGACGAATACGACCCTCTCGTGGGGTCCTGGGGTCGGAATGACCTGCCCAGCGTCTGGTAGACGGTGCGCTATGTCCGCGGCCAAGTATCCGGCCGCCTGAAGATTTGTGATGTGCTTCTCCTTGACGTTGGAAGCCACCCACTTGCCTCCTGCTCCGGACATGTTTAGCTGTGCGGAGAAGACTTGGGCTTGGGCGCTGGAGCTCAAGGGGGCAAGAATGGGCAAAGGAGGAAGAAGGCGTGGGTGAAAATGGGGAGATCTTATCCCTTTATAGAGGCGCCGAAAGCGGTGCGCCTCCCCACTTGCCCGTTGGGAATCACTTGTTTCCCAAGCACCATGATTAATGACGTGGTGGGTTTACCCATACCCGTATTGATGAGAATCCCGTAATAAGGGGACACAATCTCTGCTTTGACAAGACGTGTCAAAGAAACCGCCTCGCAATGTGCGCTGTAGCTGGTTGTGGGAAAACGGATCGAATAATGATTCGACCGTAATAACATGTCATGTCATCAGGAAAAGTTGTCAGCATATTGCATTTGTGAAATACCATTCTCTCTATAGCAGTGTGCAAAGATCATCTTGTGAATCCAGACACGATTTGAGTGTTCGATAATTGCTTTGGAGTATTCAGAGAAGGAACCCGCCTTGCAACACCGAAGACAATACTGCGCGCCGGACTCATCGTCATTGAAGCCTGGTTCAGGGGCTACTGAGGGAGTCCTGGATTAGGGGGTATCCGGACAGCCGTACGATGTACAACGTCCGGACTATTGAACCGTGAAGATACAAGACTCAAGACTTCAGCCCGTGTCCGGATGGGACTCTCCTTTGCGTGGAAGGCAAGCTTGGCGATCCGGATATTGTGTTTCCTTTCTTGTGACCGACTCCATGTAAACCCTAGCCCTCTCCGGTGTCTATATAAACCGGAGAGGTTGGTCCTTAGAAGGCTGATCACAATTACAATCATACCATCATAGGCTAGCTCTTAGGGTTTAGCCTCTCTGATCTCGTGGCAGATCTACTCTTGTACTACCCATATCATCAATATTAATCAAGCAGGAAGTAGGGTTTTACCTCCATCTAGAGGGCCCGAACCTGGGTAAACATCTGTGTCCCTTGCTTCCTGTTACCATCAGCCTTGACGCACAGATTGGGACCCCCTACCCGAGATCCGCCGGTTTTGACACCGACAGCCGCGAAAACCCACGACAAAACCCCCCACCCTGCTCCGTCCGCCACCCAGCCGGAGCCTCTTCCCCGACGACATCGTCCACAGCAACACCTCGACGTCTCTCATCCACCGTACCGGATGAGGATCCGTCGTCGATCTCATCGTCCAGTCGGTCCAGCCACCCCGTCCTCCACCTCCAAGAAGCTGCCCCGACGTTCCCCTCGTCTTTCACGCCACCTCCATTCCCACATCGCCGTCTTCACCTGCACCATCGGAAGAGCATCATTATCACCGTTTCCTCGGATGAAGCTGCGGCCTAATCGGCACCACCAAAGAGGTTGTACACTAATCGCCGCATTTTCTTCTTGATTCGATCTCACGGTGCTGCCGGCGCTCGGTCCCGAGCCATCACGACGCGGCTCCATCCACAACGGCGTCGCCGGCCACTTCCTCCACGGCATCGCTCCCTCGGCGGCGACGTCCACATCAGTAGGAGCTGCTGCTGCTTTAGGTCTCGCTCGCACTGTTGCTCTGCTCTTGCTCTCAGTCCCCTGCTTGGTCTGCTCTTGCTATTGCTCTTGCTCGCGCTGCTGCTCTCGCTCTTGCTCTTGCTTGCGATGCTGCTCCGGTTTGGCTACACTTCAGTCGACTGAATTGACTTTTGGGTCAATCGATTTTCAAGGGGTGGGCTCGCCGAGGTGAAGGAAGAACCAACTGCAGCCGGGAGGGGGGCTCACCGGAGAGGTACCCCACTATCTATCTTAGGGTTCAGGATGGGGGCGGTGGTTGCCGGCGGTGGTGGGGCGTTGGCAGGGCGGTGGCGTGGGGATCGCCGGAGAAAAAGCTCGGCACGGGGGGCCTAGAGGGATGGCCGGGGCGGCAGTGGACCGACGGTAGGGAGTGTTTTTGGGGAGGGCGGGGCGGCGCACCGCCGGCCGCGGGCAGCGGGGGGCTGCTGTTTGGTCGGTGGTGGCTGGTGGCTCAGGGGGGTGGAGGTTGAAGATGAACCGCAGGCCCTTGATTTCGTATCCAATGGCTGCAAAATCGACTGACCAGAGATGAAAAAGTCAGTCGACCGACGTGTAGCCTCACCTTGCTAGTGCGTTCAGTTTCGACAACAAAATTCAGTTTCGACAGCAAAATTTAGTTTGGACAGTTAAGTTCAGTTTCGACAGTTAAGTTCAGTTTCGATAGTTAAGTTCAGAGATGAGCTGCTGATGTATTTTACATCTAGCACTTTGTGGTTATGTATTTTACGTCATGTACTGGAGATTCTATTAGAATTCCACTCAGGTTAATGTTGTTCATTGTCTCTCTTGTCCTGCTTCAGACTAGGCGTCGTACAACTCACCGGAGCTGCTCCAACAACGAAATCCTCCATCACAGCGGAGCAGTACCTCGGGCTCCATCTCCAGATGCCTAATATCTTCTTCCCCTCCTCCGACAGCAAAGTGAGCTGGAGCATCCTCACCGGCCAACCCAATCACGCTGAGATCGACATGGCTTCGCCAAAGAGGTTGTACACTTGTTGCATCTCTTTTTTACTCTACATGTTATATATATTGTCCACTGAGCACACGGATTTGTTCCTTTAGTGTCTCCTTGAAAGAAAAAACATAGGAATTTTAATTTTCACATGTCCTCCTTTTCAAATTCCTATTCATGAAGCAGAAGACTAAGAGATAGTAGCATAATAGCATTATAACCGTACATTTTCTTGTGGTTTGACTTAATCTCACCATGCTTCTTTGCATCCTGTGATCTTCCAATTGTTGTGAATCAAACACCCAAATTGGCAGATATCCTGTGTTTTTAAATTCTCTGTTTTGCACGTGCATTCCTATCCTATTCCTGTCTATTTCCTATCCCTGCATTGTTGGAATCCTCCAATTCAAACAAGCACTTACATAATTACTTCTCTTACAAATAGTTGTCAAAGAAAACCTTGCATGGTTTGTCCCGCTCCTGCTGCGCCGTCGTCCACCCCAGCTCAGCTGCTCCAACGATAGAAGGGTCCAGCGCAGCAGGGATCCGGCCTCCAGACCGTCTTTCACCACCTCAGATCTTCTTCCCCGCCGCTCGCAGCCATGAAAACTGCATTACCATCATCAACCGAGCAGATGACCTCGAGGACTACACAGGTCCACAAGAGAGGTCGCACTCTTTCGTGTCTGCTTATGTTATGCATCGCTTAATATTACATGCTACTTTATCGTCCTGTTCACTGATTAGACTCTGAGTCAGCTCCAAACTAAGGGTCAAACTTGAGTTTTTAAATGGTTGTGTGGTACATATCGGAGCCGCTATCAATAGTATCTATCTACTATCTGGTTAACCTCCGGTGTCTACTATGAGTTTCATGTTGGGTGGGAAACAAACAGTAAAGAAGCCATTATCAGTATTTTTTAACTGAAGCCATTATCCGCCTGCTATTATTGGTTTTGGGTCTATCCACAGGTTGCTACCATCACTCTGGAGTTCTGCATGCACTCCCTACATAATCTCACTATGTTTTATTCCTATGCATGACAGTTATTGTAAACAATGGAACTGAACATGTAGAGCAAAAGAGACGAGCCTTGCGTGGCAATAAAATTTCATGCAGACATCGCTCCATGGAAGGCGCAAAGGCAGCCCCCCTCCATGCATTTCGGATTGTAATTGAGAGGAAGATATCTGTTTCGAGGGGGATTCAGAAGGAGAAGACAACTCCTATTTACCCCCTGAGGTCTTTGCTCTAACTTGGCATGCTGATGTTGGTTATATCATGCATATGGTGTCTTGCATTGCTTACTTTATACATCAAATATGTCATTTGCTTAGTTTAGACATCCTTTGTGTGAATGCCATCTGTTTAGTTTATTCATCGTTTATGTGAATTATGCAATGCCATCTTGTTTAGCCAGGCATCATATATGTGAATTTTGCAATGCCATCCTGCCTAGCCAGTCATCTGATATGTAAATTATATCAGGCCATCCTTTTTTTTGCGTTACATATTACATTTTGTTAACAATGTTAGTACATTCAACTGCTGTTCGTGTGCATCAGCCATTTGACACGGTGATGGCAAATTCTGGAGTGAAAACAAGGGCTTCAGAGCAGACTATGCTATCTGACGAAGCGCATATCTCGCTGGTTATGGATAGCTCCTCAGAGGAGGATTCAGAGACAGATGACCAGTCCTATTCCCCCCAAGGTGTATGCTCTAACTTGGCAGGGTTATGTTGCTCATATCGTGCATATGGTGTCTCGCATTGCTATGTCATCTGATTAGTTTAGACATGCTTTGTGTGAATGCCACCTGTTCAATGCCTAATTACCATATATGTGAATTATGCATTGCTATCTTGTTGCAAGACATTATATATGTGAATTATATAATGCTATCTTGTTGCAAAGGCATTATATATGTGAATTATGCAATGCCATGCTGTTTAGCCAATCATCATGTATGTGAATTATATCATGCTATCATTTTTTTGTATTACGTGTTCCATTTGTCGACAACGATTGTATATTCAACTACTCTTCCTGTGCATCAGCCATTCAAAGCGGTGATGGAAGTATCTAGAGTGAAAACAAGGTATTCGGAGCAGACAATGCTACCTGCTGAAGCAGACATCTTGCTGGTTACAGAGAGCTCCTCAGAGGAGGATTTATAGATTGATGACCAGTCCTATTTCCCCCCTGAGGTCTATTCTCAAACTTGGCAGGGTTATATTACCCATGTCATGCATGTTGTCTTGCATTGCTTAGTCTTTACATCATATATGGATTGCCATCTGTTTACTTGCTTACTATATAAATCATATATTTGAATTATATCATGCCATCATATGTTGTTTGGTCAGACAACATAAATATGAATTATTTCATGCCCTCTTTTATTCCCCACTATCCATTGCACCTGTCTATCATAGAATGTCTATACTTTCAATTACTTTTCTTGTTTATCAGCCATTTGAAGTGGAGAGTGTGATGGCAGTATCTAAGGGAGTAACAACACGGTCTTCAGAAAAGATAGTGCTACTAGTTGATGCAGATAGAACCACGGTTGTACTTGCCCAAGGACCAGATCCACCACACATAACCCAGACTCTCGCAGATTGTACCCCTACCTAGTTGGACAGAGAACCAGCTACACCCCTTCTAACCCCAAGCCCGGCAGATAGTAACCCAGTTCCAGTTGACACAACACCGTCTCCACCACAGAGCACCCAAGCACGAGAAGTTAGTAAGGGAACTGCAGTGCCCAAAGCACGAGGACCACCACTCCGAATCCCAACTCAACGCTTAAAGGGGAAGAAGATTTGTTCTCAGGTCAGGTTCTGTAGCTATGGTTCATACTCCTTTGCTGTTGCATTACTGTATTTACTCATACCAACTATTTTCAAATTTGAAGGATGGAATTGAAACTCCAATGGCACAACAGGTATGTTTTAAACCTGTTTCTTTAACTAGTTTGCTGTTGTAACCTGCTCTATGTTGATTTCAGTTTCAATTGAATAAACAGTTATGTTCTCATGTCATGCATATTACAAGTGTTGTTATTGCTCTATAGTTACCCACACTTATATTTTGTCTATTCTGCTTTGTCTTGAACAAATATTATTTGAACTGTGTCTCTATCTTGATTTGGCAACAAAAACTAGAATGATATAGACCATAAAGTGACCATGGTACATAGATATATGTTTGTTTCATGCTGTTATCCTGTCCACTTTACTACTGAACTCATTTACCAAAATGAGTTTCATATACAACATGGTAAACATGTGATGTGTCTGCTTGTTTCTCATTTAGAATGCGGACAAAATATTGGAGAACAGTACCATGTTATCCAATGGTAAAGGAAGTAATGCAGATAAGGTTCAAGATAGTGAGACATCCCTGTTGGTCTCCAAGAAAGCTGATAAAAACTAGCTTGACGACAGTGAGGGAACCCAAAAGTCCTGTCTTGATGTAGTGTTCGAGTTACTAGCCACTACTGCTGGCACAAGCTCTTCGAACTCGCTGCCTGAATCAGTTCGTCTTCTTGAGTCTCAACTTCACGTTAAAAGACATCGATCAGATGTGCTGTGACAGGAAGCCGAAGGACTGAGGAAGTCCCTGCAGAATTCACATGCATATTTTCTGGTGCAACAGCAAGTGCTGGAGGATTTAAGCGCCAAACAAGAGAAAGTTAATAAGCCTGCTAAGCATCTTGCCAGTCTTATGGGTACCCAGGATATTGTTTCTTGAGATCTTCTGAAGTGGTTTCAGTTCTGGATTTGTTTTGCTGCGGCGTTTATTTGTGCTGGTCGCAAACTTTGACAACCAGTGTATATGATATGCTGCTTTGTTCCCTATATTTGCACTGGTGGCAAACTTTGATGCCCAGTGGATGTAATATGTGTAATAGCCGTGATAGCCTAGCATTAGTTGCTTGCTTATTTCTTTCCTTGTTGTCTTGTTTACTTGTTTGCTTGTAGTCATTGCAGTTCTTTTTCCGCGGTTTGCTAGTGGCTGCAATAACCTATTTTTTAAAACTAGGCCACAATAACCATGGGCTAATATTTACTGTAGTGACACTGGGCCTCATACTGGCCGAAGAAAAAGTGGGCCTTCTACGGGCCGTAGAAACAATGGGCCTTCTACGGTCCGTAGAAACAATGGGCCTTCCGCGGGCCGTACCATCAATGGGCCTTATACGGGCCGTATGATCGATTGGCCAAACATGGGCCAAACAGACCGCATTATGGCCGTAAATGGGCTAGAGTTGGAATCGTCCGTTCATGGGCCGACCATAACGGGCCATCGTTAATAGGCCGCATTTGATGACGCTATGAAAACGGCCCAATGTATTAACAGACCACAAACGGGCCGACTGTAACCACGGGCTGAATTTGGCTCACAAGCAGAAAATGACAGCAACGGGCCGTAAGTAAACGAATGCTGGAAATGAGCCCAAGAATAAATGGGCTCTGAGAAGGCCGAAAGATAACATGGGCTGGAAACGGCCCAACGGAATAACGGGCCGTTAATGGGTATAAAGTGATACACTATTCATTACGGGCCAGTTTCACCACGGTCCGTTAATGGGTGTAAAGTGATACACTGTTCATTACGGGCCAGTTTCACCACAAGCCGTTAATAAGGCAAGAGTTACATAGGGCCTCATATGGGCCGAAAGACATCATGGGCCATACATGCGCCAAAGTGAAAACGGGCTGGAATCATATTGGATGACCCAGATGACGCTACTGGGCCTAACGTATAGGGCGTAACGGGCCTTGGGTTAGCGGGCTGTAAATGGGCTATATGCGAACAAGCCGTTTACAGGCTTTCCATGGGCCAGCCCGCCACCTTTTGACCAAGTCAAACGGGCCGGCCTTTTCACAGGAATGGGCCTCTATTGGGCTGTGCCACGTGTCGACGTATCATAGGCGCCTTATGTCCAATGAGTGGATGACATCTGTCCCAACGATGAGCAGACACGTGTTTCCTCCAGCCAATGATAATTTTACACGTGGAAAATCCCCATTGGTCGGGGCTGTTAACGGGTTATCGGATCCAAAACCCGATCCGATAGCTTAACGGCATTCCGTTATGGTGGATGCCACGTGTCGGTCACCCTTGACGAAAGCACTTCTGTGACGCGCAATTTATCATCCTGGAAGTGGACACTTCCGTGATGATAATTTTGGTAATGTCATGGAACACTTCTACGATAGCACAGGTATGACTATCTTGATTCTGTCATAAAATCATCATGGATGTACATGAATCACAGAAAACGCGACCTACTATGACAAACACGTATCATCACGGAAGTGTATTTTTTTAGTGTACATTTCAAGCAGATGCAAAACCAGTCAAGCAGCCCCTCCATCGACTGTCGGAGGAGAAGAGAAGAATTGTTGGTGAAGAAATAACCCGGCTTCTAGCAGCCGACTTCATTATGGAGGTGTTCTTTCCAGAATGGCTTGCCAACCCGGTCCTTGTACTGAAGAAGAACAAGAAATGGCGCATGTGTATAGACTATACCAGCCTCAACAAAGCTTGACCCAAAGATCCGTTTGCTTTGCCCCGGATCGATCAAGTGATAGACTCCACAAACGGATGCGAGTTGTTGAGTTTCCTGGATGCCTACTCAGGTTACCATCAGATCAAGTTGGATCCAACTGACTGCCTGAAGACCGCCTTCATCACACCATTCAGAGATTTTTGCTACCTGACTATGACATTCGGTTTGAGAAATGTCGGTGCCACTTTTCAGCGTTGCATGCAGAAATGCCTCCTCAAGCAGCTCGGCAAAAATGCCCACGTGTACGTAGACGATATTGTGGTGAAGATTGTAACGCCCCAGATTCGATGCGCCAGGTGTCCACCAGTTATTCGCCGTCGTTGTCATGTCATTTGCTTGCGTGTTGCATATTGTCATGTCATCATGTGCATTTCATTTTGCATACGTGTTCATCTCATGCATCCGAGCATTTTCCCCGTTGTCCGTTCTGCAACCTGGCGTTCCTATGTCATCCGGCGTTCCCCTTTTGTCTCCTGTTGTGAGCGGGTGTTAAACGTTCTCGGAATGGCCCGAGGTTTGCCAAGCGGCCTTGGTATACCACCGGTAGACCGCCTGTCAAGTTTCGTGCCATTCGGAGGTCGTTTGGTACTCCAACGGTTAACCGGGTAACCACAAAAGCCTCCTTCTCTTTGCAGCCCAACACCTCTCCAAAGTGGCCCAAAACCCATCTAACCCCCTCCATGCTCTCGGTCGTTCGATCACGATTGCGTGGCCGAAAACCGCTCCTCATTTGGACTCTCCTAGCTCCTAGAAACTATAAATAAGCCTCCCCTCCGAAATCCCGGGTCCAAACCTAGCCTCCTCTTCCCCGCATCGCCAGACGCGTCCGCCCGCACCGGACTCGTCCGCCCAGCCACGTCGCCCGGACCAATCCGGGGCCGACACGTCATCGCGCCGCCGGCCTGGACCAACCCCGTGCCGCCACCTGTCTCCGCCGCCTCCCACCACCGCGCGGCCCGCGGGGCCCAGATCCGGCCCGCGCGAGCCCGCGTCCCGCCGCCGCCAAAGCCCGCCGTCGCCAGCGCGCTTCGCCGCCGTCGCCGCCATCGCCGGCGTCAGCCACCTTCGCCCGCGCCCCGTTGTCTCCGACTCTGGCGCCTCCCAGCCGCGGCCCTCCCGACCCGGGTCGCCGCGCCGCCTCTCGCGGGCACCCGAGCCCCGCCGCCCGTCGTCCGCCGCCTTGCGCCGCCACCGAAGGAGCGCGCCCCGCCGCCGACCTTCTCCTCGCCGCCGCCGCGGCCATCTTCACCTCCGGCCGGGCGTCGCCCCGCGCCATGGTGCCGCGCCTCACCGCGCCCCGCCTCCGGCCTCCCCCGTCGTCCCCGACCCTCTCCGGCCGCCGCGCCGCCCTTCTCCGGCAAGGTTGCTCCGGTCAACCTCGGTAGCCGCGCCGTCCTGATCCGGATCCGGCGGCCTGGACCAGATCCACCAGGCCCGCCATCCAAACGTGCCCCCGAGCCGCCTGGATCTTGCCGTCCCGGATCTCCTCGTCCCGTTGACTTTTTCGCGGAGGTGAAATTGACAAAGTCCCTGAATCTGCAATAATTAACATGCCATGTTCATCGCATTGTATCTCTGCATCCGTGGCTTCGTTTTGTGCGTGTAATATGTCAAATTGTTCACCTCAACGAGTACTTCATTTCATTCCATTGCATCATATTCATTAGAGCTCATCTTGATGCCTGAATCTTCATTGCAAGAGTGCTTCAAGATGTTGTCTGCTGTCTGTTAACAGAACGAGCTCTTTGGTCATTTTTGCCATGATTGATGTGTGCATCCTATGAGGTTGATGTCTACATGTGTTTTGATCTATGCTATGTCTTCTTTACAGAGGTGCTTACCATGTATTTTTTGTGATCAATGTGGTGACTAGCACAAGCATGCAAACTAGGCATCGTGATGTTGCTGATTTTAGTCCCTGTTCTGCTGTTATTTGGATGCCATGTAAACTTGATGCTACAGAGAGATCCATGCATATTTTGAGATACTTTAGTAAGGATGTTTTGAACATATGGTTATTGTCTATCTATTAATGCCTCTGGTTGCAATTATGGAGTAGTCTAGCATGTCATTTGTGTGCTCTACGTTTGCTACAAAATGTTTCCTGGCAGATTGTTTACATGTTATTCAATTTTGCCAAGGTTGTTGTAGTTGATCATTGCATGCTATGAACTTGTTATTGCCTTGGATTGTTACATAAACATGCCTTCTTGCTGATGCTATGCTTATCTTGTCATGCAATGACTTGTGGTGAGTGAATCGAGCTTGTTAAGTAGGGTACTTGCTGTTACTGTTTTGCTAGGCTGAATCTGTTATTTCGTGATGCTATGTAAACCTGCCGCTACAAGTCATTCTATGCATAATCTGGAGATGATCACTAAATATGTTTTGTTCCACATGTCATCCTCTAACCATCCATGCCCCTGGTTGCATGTATAGCTTGCTGTAGCTTGTTGTTATCTTGCTCCAAAGTTGCTTCATAATGTTGCTGTCAGCCTGTTAACATTAAATTCAGTTGTTGCCATGATTGTTGCTAGTGTTCCATGCACCCTATGGACTTGATATTGCCATGCTTAGCTTCATAATCATGTCTTCTTATTGTTGGGTGCCTTGCCATGCCATGTTTTGCTCTGTAGTGAGTTGCACAAGCTCATCAACATGCCTTCATAATTCTGTTCCTCCCATGTTTGAATCTGTAATATTACTTGCCATGTTTACATGGGTGCCATCATATTTTCTGATCCTTTTTGGCTTATGGTCAGTAAGGGACTTTTGATCTATGCAATTAGTAGGTTCATGCCATGCCTTTGTTTGCCATGTTAAGTTCCTGTAACATGTTGTTTGAAAGCTCTAAACATTGCAACCTAATGTTATTTTCTGCAAAGTCTGAATTGTTATTATTTGCTATCTTGCCATCTGTGTTTGACCATGTTCTAGTGATTTCTGGAGTTAGCTCAGTGTTCATGTTTTGTTATGCTTTACCTGTACATCATGCCCATGTCTGTTGTTTTCATGTTGAGATGTTGTAGCTTATTGTTTTGATGCTTGCAATATGCCTAGTTGCTGTTTTGGACAGCTTGTCCTTATAACTTGTTTCATGTGTGTGTGTTGAACCGTTGCTCCGTTTTGAGTGTGCTCTATATGAAACTTGCTTAGAATTGCATGTAGCTTCATATTATCATGTTGCATCTTAGTTTTGTTGTGTTTGCTTGATGTTTGTATGCATTTTGCATCAATGTCATGTTTAACTTGTTTTGCTCATATCTTCTAGGCCGTAGCTCCGAACTAAATGAACTTTATATGTAACTTGACTAGAATCTCATGTAGATCATCTTGTTGCATCTTAACTTGCTGTTTAACAGCTTGAACATAAGGTTTATTCAGATCTGGACCAACTTCGAAATTTGCATATGAGGATTTACCGGAATTGTTATATGTTGTTCCCGGCCTCATTTAAACTTGCCTTGATGTGTTGCTCTTGTTTGTATCATCTCTTGCCATGAGTAGCTTCATGTAGCCTTGTCATGCATCATGCTTGTTGTGCATCATGCCTTGTTCATGTGTGGTGTGTTTACTATGTTGTGTGCTTCTTCTCGATAGTTCCCGTTTCATTGCGATCGTGAGGATTCGTTCGTCTATGCTTGGTTCGGCTTCATCTGTTCGTCTTCTTCATGGACTCGTTCTTCTTCCTTGCGGGATTTCAGGCAAGATGACCGCTACCCTGGATCTCACTACTATCATTGCTATGCTAGTTGCTTCATTCTATCGCTATGCTGTGTTACCTATCTTTTGCTCATCAAGCCTCCCATATTGCCATGAACCTCTATCCTTTGGTACCTTTCCTATGAAAACCGTTGTTTGGCTATGTTACCGCTTTTGCTCAGCCCTCTTATAGTGTTGCTAGTTGCAGGTGCAGTTGAAGATTTCTCCATGGTGGACAGGATTTTGGTTGGGATATCACAATATCTCTTATATTATTAATGCATCTATATACTTGGTAAAGGGTGGAAGACTCGGCCTTTTGCATGGTGTTTTGTTCCACTCTTGCCGCCCTAGTTTCCGTCATACCGGTGTTATGTTCCCGGATTTTGCGTTCCTTACGTGGTCGGGTGATTTATGGGACCCCCTTGACAGTTCGCTTTGAATAAAACTCCTCCAGCAAGGCCCAACCCTGGTTTTACCATTTGCCTCACCACCACCTATACCTTTCCCTTGGGTTGGCCAACCCGAGGGTCATCTTTATTTTAGCCCCCCCGGGCCAGTGCTTGTCTAAGTTGTGGTCCAAACTGAGCTGCCTGCAGGGCCACCTCGGGGCAACTCGAGGTCTGGTTTTACTCATAGCTAGTCTCATCCGGTGTTGCCCTGAGAACAAGATATGTGCAGCTCCTATCGGGATTTGTCGGCGCATCGGGCGGCTTTGCTGGTCTTGTTTTACCATTGTCGAAATGTCTTGTAAACCGGGATTCCGAGTCTGATCGGGTCTTCCTGGGAGAAGGTATATCCTTCGTTGATCGCGAGAGCTTATCATGGGCTAAGTTGGGACACCCCTGCAGGGTATAATCTTTCGAAAGCCGTGCCTGCGGTTATAGGCAGATGGGAACATGTTAATGTCCGGTTGTAGATAACTTGACACCAGATCCGACTTAAAACGCATCAACCGCGTGTGTAGCCGTGATGGTATCTTTTCGGCGGAGTCCGGGAAGTGAACACGGTTTCTGGGTTATGTTTGACGTAAGTAGGAGTTCAGGATCACTTCTTGATCATTACTAGTTGACGACCGTTCCGCTTGCTCTCTTCTCGCTCTTATTTGCGTATGTTAGCCACCATATATGCTTAGTCGCTGCTGCAGCCTCACCACTTTACCCCTTCCTTTCCCTTTAAGCTTTGCTAGTCTTGATACCCATGGTAATGGGATTGCTGACTCCTCGTGGCTCACAGATTACTACAACAACAGTTGCAGGTACATGTTATGCGATGATCATGATGTGAGAGTGATGTTTGCTTGTTTGGGAGTTCTTCTTCTGCTTCTTCTTCGATCAGGGGATAGGTTCCAGGTCGGCAGCCTGGGCTAGCAGGGTGGATGTCGTTTGAGTTTCTGTTTGTGTTTCATCCGTAGTCGGATGATGCTCTAATGTATGATGATGTTGTATTCGTGTGGCATTGTATGCCTTATGTATGTATCCCCATCTATCATGTAATGTTGATGTAATGATATCCACCTTGCAAAAGCGTTTCAATATGCGGGTCTATCCTTGGTGGGACCTTTGAGTTCCTTTTGGATAGGGTCGCATATTGGGCGTGACAAAAATGGAGAAGCACGGCACCCTGCTGGAAGATATCAAAGAAACATTTGACAACCTACGCCGATTTCAGATCAAGCTCAACCCTGAGAAATGCGTGTTCGGAGTGCCAGCCGATCAGCTCCTAGGCTTCCTGGTCTCTGAACGCGGCATTGAGTGCAACCCAGTGAAGATCAAGGCCATAGAGAGGATGGAGATTCCCACCCGGCTTCGAGATGTCCAAAAGTTCATCGGGTGCCTGGCTTCCCTTAACCGCTTCATCAGTCGGCTAGGAGAGAAGGCTCTCCCCCTGTACTAGCTCATGAGGAAATCCACTCACTTCAAGTGGAATGATCAGCCGAACAAAGCTTTTCACAAGTTGAAGAAGATGTTGACCACGCCGCCTGTCCTGGCGGCACCGACTGGAAAAGAGCCCATGCTCCCTTATATTGCCGCAACCAACCGGGTGGTCAGCACTGTCATCATGGTTCAGCACCCAGAAGAAGGCCGAGCTCAGCTAGTCCATAGGCCGGTGTATTACCTGAGTGAAGTGCTGTCAACCTCAAAGCAGAATTACCCCCACTACCAGAATATGTGCTATGGCGTATACTTTGCCCCCAAGAAGCTCAAGCCCTACTTTCAAGAGCACCCCATCACGGTCGTTTGCACTGCCCCGCTTGCCAAGATCATAGGCAGCTGGGATGCATCTGGCCGGGTGGCCAAGTGTGCCATTGCGCTGGCTCCTTACACCATCTTCTACCAGCCTCGCACCACCATCAAGTCCCAAGTGCTGGCCGACTTCCTTGTCGACTGGGCCGAAACCCAGTACCTGCCACCAGCACCCGACTCCACTCATTGGCGGATGCACTTTGACGGATCCAAGATGCGCACCGGATTGGGAGCCGGCATCGTCCTCACCTCTCCCAAGGGTGACAAGCTCAGATACACATTGCAAATTCATTTTGCCGCCTCCAACAATGTGGCCGAGTACCAGGCGCTCATACATGGGCTCCGGCTGGCCAAAGAACTCGGCATCCGCCGGATCTTGTGCTATGGCGACTCGGACTTGGTGATCCAACAATCATCTGGCGATTGGGACGCCAAGGACGCAAACATGGCGAGCTACCGCTTCCTCGTTCAGCAACTCAGTGGATACTTTGAAGGGTGCGAGTTTATCCATGTGCCATGGGCCGACAACGAGCAAGCAGATGCCCTGGCACAAATCGGCTCCACCCGGCAAGCTATACCAACCGGCGTCTCCCTCCAATGCCTCCTCAAGCCGTCTCCAGAATCAGACTCCATCTTCATACCGCCTGACCCTGAGGCAGTCGGATCCGACTTGGGGAACCCAGCAGGTGGCTCGGGGACTTCGGCAGGCGGCTCGGGGACTGCTGTAGTCGCACCTGGCTCGGGGACTTCAGAGGCCGGCCCGGGGACTGCAGCAGTCGGCCCGGGGACGATGACACAACAAGCGGTGGCCGACTCCAACTCTTCACCACCCAACCCACCCGCCCTGGTCGCAGTAGCCGTGTTGGAAATAGAAGAAGTCGCAACTCCATCATGGGCCCAACCCATCCTCAACTTTCTGGTGAACAGAGAGCTGTCGACTGACGAGATCCCGACATGACAAGTTCAACACCGAGCCGGAGCATACACAATAGTGAATAGAGAACTCGTTAGGTGCAGTATTACTGGAGTCTTCCGGCGCTGCGTCGAGCCAGAGAAGGGCATTGCAATCCTCAAAGACATACATCAAGGCGAATGCGGCCACCACGCGGCCTCAAGATCAGTCTTCGCCAAAGCTTTCCACCATGGGTTCTTCTGGCCGACTGCTTTGGAAGACGCCAAAGAATTGGTCAAACACTGCAAAGGGTGCCAAGTTTTCAGCTCCAAGCAACACTTGCCGGCTTCCGCACTCAAGACCATCCCACTCACCTGGCCTTTTGCCGTCTGGGGGCTGGATATGGTGGGCCCATTCAAGACAGCACACGGTGGCATGAGACACCTGCTTGTCGCCGTGGACAAATTCACCAAGTGGATTGAAGCGAAGCCAATCAAGAAGCTGAATGGGCCGACTGCTGTGACATTCATCACAGACATCACCACCCGGTATGGCATACCACACAGCATCATCACTGACAACGACACAAATTTTGCCAAAGGGGCATTGGCACGTTTCTGCGCGACACAGGGCATCCGACTGGACTTAGCGTCCGTTACCCATCTGGAGTCAAACGGCCAAGTTGAGCGAGCAAACGGCCTCATCCTGTCCGGCATCAAGCCCCAACTGGTCGTACCACTGGAGCGCTCGGCCGACTGCTGGCTTGAGGAGCTGCCGGACGTCCTCTGGAGCTTGCGTACCACCCCGAACAAGTCAACCGGCTTCACTCCTTTCTTCCTTGTATATGGTGCCGAGGCTGTCATCCCAACTGACATCGAGTTCGACTCACCTCGAGTCACCATGTACACGGAAGCGGAGGCCAAGGAAGCACGAGAAGACGATGTTGACCTGCTGGAAGAGGGCCGGCTGTTGGCACTCAGCCGGTCTGCCATCTACCAGCAGGGTTTGCGCCGTTACCACAACCGAAAGGTTAAGCCAAGATCCTTCCAAGAGGGTGTTCTTGTGCTCAGGCTGATCCAGCGAACAGCCGGCCAATAGAAGCTCTCGGCCCCTTGGGAAGGCCCCTTCGTCATCAGCAAGGCCTTGGGCAACGACTCCTACTACCTGATCGATGCACAGAAGCCCAAGGCATGCAAGAGAGATGATCCCGGCAAGGAGTCAGAACGACCATGGAATGCCAATATCCTCCAAAGATTTTACAGTTAAATGCAGTATGTACCACGCTATCTTTTGTATTAAGTACAAGACATCGCCCCCCCCCCCACCCCCCCGAGGAGCACTCGGGGACTACCCTCTTTTTATCCATATGATGAGTATCATGCCTATTGCTACTTCTTGAGCTTGCATTGGTTTTCCTCGAAGAGGAGAGGGTGATGCAGCAAAGTGTAGCGTGAGTATTCCCCTCAGTTTTGAGAACCAAGGTATCAATCCAGTAGGAGGCCCTTCAAAAGTCCCACGCACCTACACAAACAAACTGAGAACTCGCAACCAACGCAATAAAGGGGTTGTCAATCCCTTCATGACCACTTGCAAAAATGAGATCTAATAAAGATAGTATGATAAGATAAATATATTTTTGGTATTTTATAAGATAGATGCAAAAAGTAAAGATGCAAATAAAGATAGATTGGAATCAAATATGATAAAAGATAGACCCGGGGGACATAGGTTTCACTAGAGGCTTCTCTCAAGATAGCATAAGTATTACGGTGGGTGAACAAATTACTGTCAAGCAATTGATAGAAAAGCGCATAGTTATGAGATTATCTAGGCATGATCATGTATATAGGCATCACGTCCATAACAAGTAGACCGACTCCTGCCTGCATCTACTACTATTACTCCACACATTGATCGACTCCTGCCTGCATCTAGAGTATTAAGTTCATAAGAACAGAGTAACGCATTAAGAAAGATGGCATGATGTAGAGGGACAAACACATGCAATATGATATAAACCCCATCTTGTTATCCTCGATGGCAACAATACAATACGTGTCTTGCAACCCTTTCTGTCACTGGGTAAGAACACCACAAGATTGAACCCAAAGCTAAGCACTTCTCCCATGGCAAGAAAGATCAATCTAGTAGGCCAAACCAAACTGATAATTCGAAGAGACTTGCAAAGATAACTCAATCATACATAAAAGAATTCAGAGAAGATTCAAATATTATTCATAGATAAA
This sequence comes from Triticum aestivum, assembly GCF_018294505.1. Taxonomy (NCBI): domain Eukaryota; kingdom Viridiplantae; phylum Streptophyta; class Magnoliopsida; order Poales; family Poaceae; genus Triticum; species Triticum aestivum. Next base: position 609,332,435 of record NC_057810.1, on the reverse strand, counting down.
CTTGATCATAAACCCACAATTCATTGGATCTCGACAAACACACCGCAAAAAGAGTTTACATCGAATATATCTCCACAAGAGAGGGGGAGAACATTGTATTGAGATCCAAAAAGAGAGAAGAAGCCATCTAGCTAATAACTATGGACCCGTAGGTCTGTGGTAAACTACTCACAACTCATCGGAGGGGCAAGGATGTTGATGTAGAAGCCCTCCATGGTTGATTGCCCCTCCGGCAGAGTGCCGACGAAGGCTCCAAGATGAGATCTCATGGATACAGAAGGTTACGACGGTGGAAATTGTGTTTCGTGGTGCTCCTGGATGTTTTTGGGGTACGTAGGTATATATAGGAGGAAGAAGCACGTCGGTGGCCGCCCGAGGGGCCCACGAGACAGGGGGGCGCGCCCTACAGGGGGGGGGGGGCGGCCCCCTATCTCGTGGGGCCCTCGGGAGCTTCTTGACTTGCACTCCAAGCTCTCCGGATCAGATTTGTTGCAAAAATCACGCTCCCGAAGGTTTCATTCCGTTTGGACTCCGTTTGATATTCCTTTTCTTCGAAATACTGAAATAGGCAAAAACAGCAATATGGGTTGGGCCTCCGGTTAGTAGGTTAGTCCCAAAAATGATATAAATGTGTAAAATAAAGCCCATAAACATCCAAAAGGGGTAATATAATAGCATGAAGCAATCAAAAATTATAGATACGTTGGAGACGTATCAAGCATCCCCAAGCTTAATTCCTGCTCGTCCTCGAGTAGGTAAATGATAAAAAGAGAATTTTTGATGTGGAATGCTACCTAGCATAATTCATAATGTAATTTTCTTTATTGTGGCATGAATGTTTAGATCCAAATGAATACAAAATAAAAGTTCATATTGACATAAGAAATAGTAACACTTCAAGCATACTAATCAAAGTAATCATGTCTCCTCAAAATAACATGGCAAAAGAAAGTTCATCCCTACAAAATCATATAGTTATGCTATGCTTCATTTTTGTCACACAAAGATGGTCCCAACTTCTATACCCCCGATGACAAGCCAAGCAATTGTTTCATACTTAAATAATCTCAAACTTTTTCAACCTTCACGCAATACATGAGCGTGAGCCATGGATATAGCACTATGGGTGGAATAGAATATGATGATGGGGATTGTGTGGAGAATACAAAAAAAGAGAAAGTCTCACATTGACGAGGATAATCAACGGGCTATGGATATGCCCATCAATTGATGTCAACATGAGGAGTAGGGATTGCCATGCAACGGATGCATTAGAGCTATAAATGAATGCTCAACAAAAGAAAACTAGTGGGTGTGCATCCAACTTGCTTGCTCATGAAGACCTAGGGCATTTGAGGAAGCCCATCGTAGGAATATACAAGCCAAGTTCTGTAATGAAAAATTCCCACTAGTATGAAAAAGACAACTTATGAGACTCACTACATGAAGAACAAGGTGCTACTTTGAAGCACAAGTGTGGAAAAAGAGATAGTAACATTGCCCTTTTTATTTGTTTTCTTTTTTCTTTTTTCTTTTTTTGGGCCTTTTTTTCTTTTGGCCTTTTTTCTTTTTTTCTTTTTTTTCTTTGGGCAATGCTCTAATAATGATGATCATCACACTTCTATTGATTACAACATAAGAATTACAACTCGAAACTAGAACAAGATATGACTCTATATGAATGCCTCCGGCGGTGTACCGGGATGGTGCAATGAATCAAGAGTGACATGTATGAAAAATAATGCTTGGTGGCTTTGCCAAAAATATGATGTCAACTACATGATCATGCAATGGCAATATGACAAAAGTAAAGTATGTCATGAAAATGATGAACGGAACGGTGGAAAGTTGCATGGCAATATATCTCGGAATGGCTATGGAAATGCCATAATGGGTAGGTATGGTGGCTGTTTTGAGGAAGATATAGGGAGGTTTATATGTGATAGAGCGTATCGTATCACGGGGTTTGGATGCACCGGCGAAGTTTGCACCAACTCTCAAGGTGAGAAAGGGCAATGCACGGTACCGAAGAGGCTAGCAAAGGTGGAAAGGTAAAAGTGCGTATAATCCATGGACTCAACATTAGTCAAAAGAACTCATATACTTATTGCAAAAATTTAGAAGTCATTAAAAATCAAGTACTACGTGCATGCTCCTAGGGGGATAGATTGGTAGGAAAAGACCATCGCTCGTCCCCGACCGCCACTCATAAGGATGCACAAGCCAAGTACACTTCATGTTTCAAATTTGTTACACAACTTTAACCATACGTGCATGCTACGGGATTTGCTAACTTCAACACAAGCATTGTTTGAATTCATAATCACCCAACTAGCATGACTTTTAATATCACTACCTCCATATCTCAAAACAATTATCAAGTATCAAGTTGATCATAGCATCCAATTCACTTCCTATGATAGTTTTTATTATACCCAACTTGGATGCTCATCATTCTAGGACCAACTTTATGACCATAGCAAATACCATGCTGTTCTAAAAGACTCTCAAAATAATATAAGTGAAGCATGAGAGACTAGTAATTTCTTCAAAATTTAGACACCACCGTGCTCTAAAAGATATAAGTGAAGCACTAGAGCAAAAACTATCAAGCTCAAAAGATATAAGTGAAGCACATAGAGTATTCTAGCAAATTCTAATCAAATAGGCTTCTCCCAAAAGGTGTGTACAGCAAGGATGATTGTGGTAAACTAAAAAGCAAAGACTAATATAATACACGATGCTCCAAGCAAAACACATATCATGTAGTGAATAAAAATATAGCTCCAAGTAAAGTTATCAATGAACGAAGACGAAAGAGGGGATGCCTTCCCGGGGCATCCCCAAGCTTAGGATTTTGGCTATTCTTGAATATCTTGGGGTGCCATAATCATCCCCAAGCTTAGGCTCTTGCCACCCTTTCTTCCATAGTCCATAAAAGCTTTACCCAAAACTTGAAAACTTCACAACACAAAACTCAACAGGAAATCTTATAAGCTGCGTTAGTGAAAGAAAACAAAACCACCACATAAGGTACTGCAATGAACTCATTCTTTATTTAATTTGGTGTTAAACCTACTGTATTCCAACTTCTTTATGGTCATAGACTGAATTACTAGCCATAGATGCATTGAAATAAGCAAACAACACACGAAAAACAGAATCTGTCAAAAACAGAACAGTCTGTAGCAATCTGTAACTAACGCAAACTTCTGGAACTCTAAAAATCCTACCAAAATAGGAAGTCCTGGAAAATTTGTCTATTGAACAGCAGAAAAAAGAACAACGCAAAAGCACGTTCCTGTGATTTAACAAAATTATATTCATGCGTGCAAAGTTTCTGTTTTTCAGCAGAATCAAATCAACTATCATCGTAGGTTATCCTATAGGTTCTACTTGGCACAAACACTAATTAAAAGATAAAAACACATCTAAACAGTAGGTAGATGCAAGATTTATTACTAAACAGGGGCAAAAACAAAAAACATAAAGAAAATTGGGTTGCCTCCCAACGAGCGCTATCGTTTAATGCCCCTAGCTAGGCATAAAAGTAAGGATAGATCTAACTAGTGCCATAATAATAAGATAGATCTTGAAAACTCATCTCATATTCTCTACATTCAGCAGCAAGTTTCCTTTGAGGCAAGCAAAAGTAATCAAAAGGGCTAAATTTAGTGGGACAAAAATCCCCAAGATCAATAATAGGAGGAACGGGTTCCTCCTTTGGCCCTTCATAGTGCACAACTATTTCATCACTAAAAGCATTCTTTTGGCAAAATCTTGTGAGTCTATACTCAAGAGGGTATCCTAGCTCATTATTTTGAAGGGCAAAATCATTATGAAGCTCATTAATGCAATCAACCAAGACATTGGTAGGGACCTTTTTTCTATGGTTTTCATTAAAAGTGACATAGTCCGAAGATTGAAAACGTCTAATTTCCTCTTGATCATAGAGGATCGCCTCTATGGGAGGACGACTGGCGTCCACCCTATAGTGCGCAAAGATTTCTTTGGCCTCCCTATAGTCCGAAGATTCATGAGCCAAAAAGATAGTAACATCGCGCTTAATAGAAGAATGCTCAATATTAGAGAATTCTAGAAAAATTCTTTGTATGCAAGGATGCATGTGCATAAATTGTCTTTCAAGCTCAACTATAAGCATCGCGACAATATCCGCAAGACTATTAGTTCTATGAAGAATATAACACCCCATGGAAGGTAAAGCACCGGCACAAGTAAAGAAATCTTGAATAACACCTTTGCCAATGATGTTACCACCGATTCCAAACTTTTTAGTATGCAAGATAGGGGGTTCATCGGCCGGAGCCTCGGGATTTTCTGTGTTATCATTATTGTCCATATCGATGATAATCTCCCCAATTTCAGACATAGCGGCAAACAAAAGCAAGGCGGGAGAAAGAGAGCGAAAAGGAACGGAGGAGATTGGGAAAGAGAGGGCAAATAAAACGGCAAGGGTGAAGTGGGGGAGAGGAAACGAGAGGCAAATGGCAAATAAAGTAAATGCAAGGGAGATAGGTTTGTGATGGGTACTTGGTATGTCTTGACTTGAGCGAAGACCTCCCTGAAAACGACGCCAGAAATCCTTCTTGCTATGTCTTGAGCTTGCGTTGGTTTTCCTCGAAGAGGAGAGGGTGATGCAGCAAAGTGTAGTGTAAGTATTTCCCTCAGTTTCGAGAACCCAAGGTATCAATCCAGTAGGAGGCTCCTCAAAAGTCCCACGCACCTACAAAAACAAACTGAGAACTCGCAACCAACGCAATAAAGGGGTTGTTAATCCCTTCACGGCCACTTGCAAAAGTGAGATCTAATAAAGATAGTATGATAAGATAAATATATTTTTGGTATTTTATAAGATAGATGCAAAAAGTAAAGATGCAAATAAAGATAGATTGAAAGCAAATATGATAAAAGATAGTCCCGGGGGCCATAGGTTTCACTAGAGGCTTCTCTCAAGATAGCATAAGTATTACGGTGGGTGAACAAATTACTGTTGAGCAATTGATAGAAAAGCGCATAGTTATGAGATTATCTAGGAATGATCATGTATATAGGCATCACGTCCATAACAAGTAGACCGACTCCTGCCTGCATCTACTACTATTACTCCACACATCGACCGACTCCTGCCTGCATCTAGAGTATTAAGTTCATAAGAACAGAGATGACATGATGTACAGGGATAAACACATGCAATATGATATAAACCCCATCTTGTTATCCTCGATGACAACAATACAATATGTGTCTTGCAACCCTTTCTGTCACTGGGTAAGAACACCGCAAGATTGAACCCAAATCTAAGCACTTCTCCCATGGCAAGAAAGATCAATCTAGTAGGCCAAACCAAACTGATAATTCGAAGAGACTTGCAAAGATAACTCAATCATACATAAAAGAATTCAGAGAAGATTCAAATATTGTTCATAGATAAACTTGATCATAAACCCACAATTCATCGGATCTCGACAAACACACCGCAAAAAGTGTTTACATTGAATAGATCTCCACAAGAGAGGGGGAGAACATTGTATTGAGATCCAAAAAGAGAGAAGAAGCCATCTAGCTAATAACTACGGACCCGTAGGTCTGTGGTAAACTACTCACAACTCATCGGAGGGGCAAGGATGTTGATGTAGAAGCCCTCCATGGTTGATTCCCCCTCCGGCAGAGTGCCAGCGAAGGCTCCAAGATGAGATCTCGCGGATACAGAAGGTTACGACGGTGGAAATTGTGTTTCGTGGTGCTCCTGGATGTTTTTGGGGTACGTAGGTATACATAGGAGGAAGAAGTACGTCGGTGGCCGCCCGAGGGGCCCACGAGACAGGGGGGCGCGCCCTACAGGGGGGCCCCTATCTCGTGGGGCCCTCGGGAGCTTCTTGACTTGCACTCCAAGCTCTCCGGATCAGATTTGTACCAAAAATCACGCTCCCAAAGGTTTCATTACGTTTGGACTCCGTTTGATATTCCTTTTCTTCGAAATACTAAAATAGGCAAAAAAACAGCAATATGGGCTGGGCCTCCGGTTAGTAGGTTAGTCCCAAAAATGATATAAATGTGTAAAATAAAGCCCATAAACATCCAAAAGGGGTAATATAATAGCATGGGACAATAAAAAATTAAATATACGTTGGAGACGTATCACCTATGAATGTGTCACTACATTTGTTCTTCTGTCCGGCACCGGGTTCAAACAGTCGGCCCGGGGACTTACCGCCTTGAATTATGTTAAGTACCACCTGCAGTCAGACAAGTAGTGTGTCGGCACCTAAGCTCTGTCTTGCCAAGAGTCACAGCTCGCAGAATCGACTATTCGATTGGCAAGAGCTAAAGGCAGGAAAAGATGCCCACACAAAAAATGGCTAAGGACCAATGGGCTTACATAACACAAGCTGGCTCCCCACCCCGCCAACCGACTGTTAAACAACTGGCTGGCCGACTTCCCACTCACCTTGCTTCAATCTAAGAAAGCTGAAGTACTTGCCTTTCACACGGCCAAGTACTTTCCCAGCCATAGACTTTAGAGCAGCTGACCGACTGGCAAGGCGGCGACGAAGGGAGGGCGGCAATGGAAACAACCGAAAAAGATGAAAAGCAAGCACAGTCGGAAGTCAAACACATGCAAGATTATATTTACACAAAAGTCCTTCGAAGGGCTGGCATTCAACTTAGTCTGAATACACCCCAGTGGGTGGAACTGTGCGAATTTAACGAATATTGTTCAAAGAGTAACGAACAGGGAGGCAAAGATAAAGATGGCGGCTCAGGACAAGGGTGCAACGGGCGAGTTGGGCAGGTCTGTGGAGACAGTGGTGCTAGCTGGAGGAGTGGCCGGCCGGCGAGTCTCGGCTTGATCATCACTAGTGGTAGGCGGCGCGCACGCACGTGCCTCGTTACTAGAGGCACGGTCAAGCTGAGGCTGGTCGGCTGCTCCACCATCCGGCGCGGCGTCTTCATCTCCTCCGCCGAGTCTTCACCATCCGCTGGGTTCAGCCGAACCACTCCTCTAGCAGAGCAACACCGTCATCGTTTAGCTCGGGGACGAAGGCGCTGGTGTCGGTGTACTCAGCGATAGCCGAGGCACGCTGGATGATAGTCGGCTGCACCGCCTCTTGCTCCTCGTTGGCCTCCTGCCGCCACATGGCCAGTTGGGTCAAGTCCAGCCTGGGATACCACGCTCGGACGAACTCCAGTGCCCGCCTGGCGCCTGCCCGAGCTGCAGAAGCCTTCCAGACCTCGAAGTGGCCAGCCGCCAGCTCCAACTAGTCGGCAGTCTGACTGGGGGTGCGGGGAATCACTTCGCCAGGCCAGAGGGCAGACAACACTTGGGCTTCAACATGCTGAAGGAAGCGGAGCATGCGGTGAGCCGGCTGGAGACGGGCTTGGATGGCCAGGACCTGCTCCTCGAGCGACCGGCGAGCATCCGGCGCAATCTCAGCACCAGCCTGCCTCTGCGCGTTGCGGTGGGCCTCGATGACTTGGCTAGCGGCAACAGAGTAGCCGGGGAAGTACTCTATACGAAGAAGAAAAGAAAAGGAAAAAAAATACAAAGTCAGAAGTTGGACCAAGCAGCAGGCGGCAAACAAAGGGACAAAGAGCACTACAAAAAAAGACACATCCGTGACATTTTGGGCCGAACAATTTTTTTTTCTGTCATACATATGACACTTCTATGACGATAATCGTGACAAAACCCGGTATCATCATAGATGTGGTGGGCTCCTACTTCTATGACAAAAAATCATGACAGAAAATGGGCTTTTCATCCTGGGTGGGCTGGAGACGTAGCTGCATGACATTCTTTGGGCCGTCCATGACGGAAAAAACCGTGGTAGAAGCGAGGGGGAGGAAAATTTCAGGGAGTTGCCGGTTACGGTGGGAGGTCGGGGGCGGAGCGATGCGCGTTTCTCTCGTATGTCCGCGTGTGTGTGAGAGGCGTTGGCTCTAACTGAAGCCGAGCGAGGCGTTGGGCTCTAACTGAACCCGAGTGATTGCACTGCAGGCTACGCGTTACTGAACCCGAGGGATCGATCGATGGCTGTTAACTGAACCCGATGGAGCGATTCCTTCGCTAATGCTGCTAACTGAAGCCGATCGATTGGATGAACAGTGAGTGTTACGGGGGGGGGGGGGGTTGGATGAACAGTGAGCGGTGGTGTTGCCTCTGGATGAACAGGAACCTGTGGCGTGGAGGGCTGGATGAACAGTAGACGGTGGAGGGGTGGTTGAACAGGACCCCGTGGTGTAAAGGGCTGAATGAACAGTAGACGATGGAGGGGTGCCTATGGAGGGGTGGTTGAACAGTAGCCGGTGGAGTAGCGCGCGGTAGAGGCTGGATGAATAGGAGCACGTGGAGGCTGGAGGAGGTCGACGGTGGAGATGAACAGTATCCCGTGGAGTACCGTTTTGCGGTACGCCACACCCCTCCCCCCATTTCGACCGTAGCACTCCAACACAAGTCCGTTTCGTCCGTTTTGCGGTACGCCACACCCCTCCCGATCAACAGGACCCCTGTTTCGACCGTAGGAGGTCCGTTTCGTCCGTTTTGCGGTACGCCACACCCCTCCCGATCAACAAGACCCCTGTTTCGACCATAGGAGGTCCGTTTCCTCCGTTTTGTGGTACGCCAGGCCCCTCCTGATCAACAGGACCCCGTTTCGAATGTGGCCGTTCGAACACAAGGCCGTTTCCTCCATTGTGCGGTATGCCAGGCCTCGTTTCCATCCCTGTTCCGTCCAAGCCCTCTCGATGAACACGACCATGCATTCCCTTCCGACCCAGCCGGTTGGCTCCCCATGAACACGACGACGACGCTGTTTCTCCGTTCCGACCCAGCCATGTACGTATGCGCGATAGGCGTTAGAGACCCTGCCCGTATGTACATACGTGGCCGTATTTTCTTTCTTGCACCCTCGCCGCTGTACGTACGTGTACATGCTACGTGCGCGCCTCTACTACGACACGTGCGCGCCTCTACATCTACGACACATGCGCGCCTCTACATCGACCAATATGTACGTACACGTTCACGACCAGAATGACAACGCTACATACGCTTCGACCAGGTGGGTCCCGATTGTCAGGCACTTCCTTGCGTGCGAAGATGTAGCTAGTGGGTCCCAGCAGTCAGGGGGGCGAATCGTTTTTTTGCCCGGACACACTTCCTTGCATGCGTAGATGTAGCTGGTGGGTCCCAGCAGTCAGGGGGGCAAATCATTTTTTTTCGCGAAATATGGTGGCCCTTCCGGTGGGTCCCCGCTGTCAGGTGGAGGAATCATTATTTTGCACGTAATAAGGAGGCACTTCCTTGCGGCGGCCATGGACCCAGCTGTCAGCCTCTCCACGTACAGTCCACGTCCGATGGAAGTCGTTCCTTGACCACGTTTACCACGCCGCACTGAGAACACCACGGCGGTGGACGACGGCAAGGCCTAGGAAGGGGATGACTCGGAGCAGTGGATGCCCAAGCGAAGAGGAGTACAAGGATTCACTGTTTCGGCTGCGGTGTGAGGCTGCTGTCGCCGCAGAATAACAGGGGGTGTGGGTGAGTAGAGGGATGGCCTGGACAGTGGTGGGAGTAGTAGGGGGCGGTGAGGCCTCCGCGGCATCACAGCCAGAAACGGGAGGCAGGAGAACGCGGCACGACCGGCGCTGGTTTGGGCGGCTGGAGCAAGAACACCAGAGGTTGAAGAAGCACTACGGCCGTTGGATGAACATCGTACGGTAACAAGATCTAGTATCGTTCATATTGACTAAGTTGACAAAGCCCTCCGTCCCCGTCAACTTGGTAGGCCCACAAGTCAGCCTCCCACTATGCTGGGTACCAGCTGGCAAGGGGAGTATTCATTTTTTTGTGCGTAATAAGGAGGCACTTCCTTGCGTGCGAAGATAGCTGGTGGGTCCAACATGTCAGCTGGGGGCACGTTTTTTTCGCGAAATACAAAGGCCCTTCCGGTGGGTCCCAGATGCCAGGTGGAGGAATAATCATTTTGCGCGTAATGACGAGGCACTTCCTTGCTGCGACCGTGGACCCAGCTGTCAGCCTCTCCACGTATAGTCCATGTCCGATGGAAGCCGTTCCTTGACCATGTTGACCACGCCGCGCCGAGAGCACTAGGGCGGTGGACGATGGCGAGGCCTAGAAAGGGAACGACTCGGAGGCAGGGAAGACTCGACAGTTGTTTCCCACGCGGAGGGGAGTACGACTGTACGACGGTTTACTGGTTCGTCTGCCCTCGCTAGAGAATAACAGCAGGTGTGGCTGTGAGGGTGAGTAGAGGGATGGCTAGGACAGCAATGGGAGTACTATGGGGCGGTGAGGCCCGCGAGGCAACACAGCCGACCGCGGGGAGGAGGGAGCAGGCAGTCCTGCCGGTGCTTGTTTGAGCGGCTAGAGCAAGAAGAGCAGAGATTGAAGAAGCACGAAGGCCGTTGGATGGACATCGTACGGTCAATGGAGCTAGAATCGTTCATATTGACTAAGTTGACAAAGCCCTCTGTCCCCGTCAACTTAGTAGACCCACAAGTCAGCCTCCCACCATGGTGGTTCCCAGCTAGCAGGGGGAGTATTCATTTTTCTGTGCGTAATAAGGAGGCACTTCCATTGGGTCCGAGGTGACAGCGGGGGGAACGTTTTTTTCGTGAAATGCGGTGGTCCGTCCGGTGGGTCCCAGCAGTCAGGGGCAAACGGTTTTTTCGCGAAATACGGTGGCCCGTCCGGTGGGTCATAACAGTCAGGGGGAAAATGTTTTTTCCACGAAATACTGGTGGCCCGTTCGGTGGGTCCCTGCTGTCAGGTGGAGGAATAATTATTTTGCACGTAATAAGGAGGCACTTCCTTGCGGCTGTCGTGGACCCAGCTGTCAACCTCTCCACGTACAGTACTCTTCCGATGGAAGTCGGTCGTTGACCACATTGACCACGCCGCGCCGAGAGCACCAGGGCAGTGGACGACGGCGAGGCCTAGGAAGGGAACAACGCGGAGCCGGGGAAGACGCAGCAGTGGATGCCCACGCGGAGAGGAGTACGAGGGTTCACTGGTTCGGCTGCGGTGTAAGGCTGCCGTCGCTGCAGAATAACAGGGGGAGTGGGTGAGTGGAGGGATGGTCTGGCTAGCGGTGGGAGTAGTATGGGGACGGTGAGGCCTCCGCTGCAGCACAGCCGGCCACGGGAGGCAGGAGCATGCGGCACGATCGGTGCTGCTTTGGGCGGCTGGGGCAAGAAGATCAGAGGTTGAAGAAGCACTACGGCCGTTGGATGGACATCGTTGACCACGCCGTGCCGAGAGCACCAGGGCGGTGGACGACGGCGAGGCCTACAAAGGGAATGACAAGGAGCCGGCGAAGACATGGCAGTGGCTGCCCACGCGGTGGAGAGTACGAGGGTTGACTGGTTCGACTGCCATCACTGGAAAATAACAGGAGGTGTGGGTGAGTAGAGGGATACGCAGGCCAGGGATGCGAGTATGATGGGGCCGTGAGTTCTGCCCGGCAGCACTGCCAGCCACGGGAGGCGGGAGCAGGCTGTTCCGACGGTGCTGGTTTGGGCGGCTGGGGCAGGAAGATCAGAGACTGAAGAAGCACGATTGCCGTTAGATTGACATCTAACGGTCTGACGCTGGTAGAGTCGATTGTTGACTAAGTTTCTTTTTTAAGAAACCTTGTGTACGCATGAACTTAGTAGGCCCACAAGTTAGCCTCCAAATCTGTGGCAGACAACATAAAGCCCATTTGCTATTTTTTACAATTTGCAGCCCATTTGCTATTTTTTATAATTTGCAGCCCATTTGCTAATTCTTAAGTAATTTATTACAGCCCATTTTCTGCCCAGGACCACGGTCAAAAAGTTCAACCTTATTTTGCATATTTCGGTGGAGTCCAAACTGTTGTAATCCCGAAATGATAAACATTTTTTTAAGAACTTATGGATTTGCCAAAAAATCATTTTGTTTTTGTAAGCAAATAAGACGTGGGACAATTGAGTTGGTTTAAGGGAAAACCAGTGGTAAAAAAATCAGCGCTGGGTGGGAAAAAACACAAAAATAAGGATGTCAATATGAAAAGGGAATTTTATGTGTTTTCAATATAATGATACATGTATATGAACTAGTAAAACTATAGGTAGAGATTAGAAAACAGATGTAGGACATGCGTTTCAAGAGGAAAATAGAACTGGGCTGTGTATTTGATTCAGTAACAAAACTGCCTACGGATGTTGTAAGACAAAATATAACTAACGCTGGCGGGCCAGAGGCCAGTAGATACCTGCTGGATCTTTGTGCCCCGTTGTCGTCATGGGCTGGGCCTGTTAAAAACAAAACCAACCCTGGTCAGTCTACGGCCCAGTTGAAACTTGCTCGACCTGAAAAAACAATATACGTGCTCAATAAACGAGAGAATTCTGCAAGCACAGACTAATAACTGGGATGCAACACGGATATTGTTTTTTTATCGTGATAATAAGTGCATGCACTTGTTTCGAAAAAACTGCAGAACTGGGAATTCGAACGGCGGGTGCTTATGCTATCCATCAAATAAAAATCAGGTGCGTGAGAATTCGTTTCGAAACAAATGATTCAGCTTCATATCCACGTCGACCCTCGGCATACTGGTTGGAAGCAAATGCAAGTTCATACCAAAAGATCGTTAACAACAATACCAACTTGCGGACGACAAGGTAGTACAACTACCAATACCAAACTACTCCTGGCCCTAGTGTTCGTCTGGTAGAAAATCTTACAGAGTACCAGCTCCCGCTCCTTCTCTTGCTCCAGGTCCCCGATGTGGTACTGGTGCATCACCCAGTTGGTCCTCTGCTGGTCGAAGTTCTTGTTGGTGTGCAACACCAGAACCTTTTTTGCTGCCCGTCTGCCGGCCGTTGACTATCACAGGTAATGTATTGCCGGTCTTGTGCCACATCGCGTGCGTGCCACACTCCGACTGTATCTTGCGACGCGTCCACGTGCCCCTTTTGAACGCCATGGAATTGCGCTGGAAGAAATGCTTCCTTAGGCCACTCAGTGTGATACCTGCAGTATTGTGGAATACAAGTTTTAGTGTACCTAGTTGGCATTTTCATAACATCTTTGGCATGTTGCAGTCACTTGTTTCACTTTTTATTAACTGTCAAATTGTAATTGTTTCACCAGGTCTGCGTCTAAAAAGAAAAATAGAGCTATAGACAAAGGAATATGTTTGTGCAAGTAGACGGCCGATCGATGTCTTACCTGGAAGTTTCTCAGGTTGGGTGTAGCATATGCCGTGCTCGCTGTCGATGGTTGGTATGAACAAATCGATGAGAGACTGAAATCTCGCGCTGTCAACACTCACTTTGGCCTCAAGGTGCTCGATCAGTTCCTGATCCGTGGGATCGAATTTGACGCCAGCCGGTAGCACCGGCCAATCCTTCTTCGACTTGCATCGGTAATTCCAGTTATATGGTACTCAATGTATGACCAATCGACTGCTTTAAGTGAATGATGAAAGATTTCGACAGAGTAAAAACTCGCACTTCTTCAACAGTTGTACGAGAGTAATTGCCATGCCGTTTTGCAAGGGCGCTTGTAAAAACTCTAAACTCTATTCTCCTCTTATTTAATGGATGAGGCAAATCTTTTGCCTCCGTTTCGAAAAAAAAGATTTCGACAGATAAGTGGTACTCCAAATCTGATGTCCGGAATACCCGAACACGCCGCCGGGATTCTTGTGTCACATCGCGCGCAGCGTGTTGTCACGTCAATTCAATGTAAGGACATGATGAATAATTTGACCACGTATACTAGTACTGCTACTGTACTACTTACTAGTCGTATTTAGTGTCACAATTTATACATAGGTTTAACTAACAAGTACGCACTTGAAGCCTAACTGATATGTATGTATATATATGGCTTCTGCACAGCATCTCCATCATCATTATCAGTACATCCTACGCAGGTGAGTTAGGATGCACTTGATCCCAGGAAGGTATCTATCCTTCAAACCAGAGGAGTGCTTCAAACTAACAACAGTACATAATATCCAACAAAAGAGGGTCTTGCTACAGCAGCAGAATACATGGCTCAGTCTAGATATCAGCACGAATCAAGTTGTGCATATTTGCTGTTGGCATGAACCACATCGCCGCATGTCGGGTTTGCAAAAGCCATCCATCGCATGGAATCTTGATGCCTTTCATAAACTGAAGATTACCTGGCAACAAGTTGTGTCGACGAATCTCTGGATATGGTGATTCATGAAACCCATGGTATGATGTGTAAACACAGCCCCCTCACGAATGGAAGTTGCATAGCACAATAATCATCGCCGGTGATATGATCGATGATTGGTTGGATGATCGGATAATTGAGCCCGAGGAACAAGGAGTGGTTGCCGAGGCTGTAAACCCGCCTCCAGTTGAATACGCCTGGCCCAACAGAGCTGGGATCTTTCTCGAACACGAAGCAGCCATAGCCATCAATGTCACGAACGCCCCACGCATTGTACTGCATGTGGTTTGATGTAATGGTTTGGTCAATTTGGTATGTGCGAATGAGCATCAAATGACTGCCGTCAGCTAAATGAGCGATAAACCAGCACCCATCGGCTGGTATGATTCTAGGTCCTGGAATCATGAAGGCTAGCGCATTTGCGTTTGCTGCAACAATTCAAATTGGAGACCAAAAGGACAAAAATAAACAATCATGTTCAGAGTATGTGTGGAATTAAGATTATTATAACAGTGACACATATCATAGACAAAGAATCGCAATGCCGTGGTCATAATCATACCCCAAGTTAAAAAAATAAGCCAATGGCTTTCATATTCTAGCAACATGTCATGGTTCAAACATCATGTAACAATGAGAGGAAAACAACTATGACAATGCCTACCCATATTCTACCATAGCACTTACTACTACTATTCTCATATCAACTCTAAGCAATAACATGCGTTGTTATAAAAATCTAGTAAACAAGAGTAACATATAGCAATCATGATGTTATGCTCATAACATGTATTCTAACAATCATTAGATGCCAATTGTTCTCATATCAACTCTAACAATAACATGTGTGGTCATAAAAATCTAGGAAATGAGAGGAACATATAGCAATGATGTGGTTATAGACATGCTATGCATTATAAATTTGTAACAAATGAACAGGCAGTCGTACTCATAAGGTAAAGATGAGATGAGATAGAACAATTACACGATGATAGATTCCACCAGTATAGGCAGCCAATATGTGCGTCGACCGCGTAAACAATGCCATCATGCACTATAGCATCAAACAGAAATGTTGCCTCAACAGGATTGATGATGAGTCGTAACCATGTATGGCGACCGGATTCCAGATAGACTAATCCCATGTTGAACAAGGCAATGAGCTTGTAATCCATGTAGTCTTCTGATGGTGTGGGCACTTTGCAGATTACAACTTTCTGCAAACAGAGGTCGAGCCAAAAGCTTGACGTGTCTCGTGCATAGTAGGCAGGAGTGTCCGGCGGGCCGCGAGGCTCGATGTCGGCGGTATCCAACGATGGAAGGGTGATCTTTCGCTGGGTGTAGATATCCATGAGATGCCACGGACTACCGGTGTGGTGGATGAGGACGATCCAGTTGGCCTTCATGCCCGCCCAGTAGTGGCCGTGCATGAAGGACAGGTGGACGGGTAGTGGTAGCATGTCGAGGGGCACCACGGCAACCTCCGTAGGATTGTCAAGTCAGTGTCTGGGCCACCTGCGAGGATCGGGCATCAGCAAGCATGGTGTCTTGAAAAGAGCCGGCCGGTTGCAGACGGGTAGACGGTACAAAGACACCGAGCATGCGGCCAGACGGACGGTGCTGAGTAGGTCCATACGACTACATATCTTCTCCAAGAGAACATCAGGGAGGGAATTCCAATCGCGGCTGTGCGTGTCTGTCGGTCCTGCCATTGGGGTTTTCGGTGCCTGCGAGCCAGCGGGGAAGTGGATTCGGGCGGGCGAGCGAAGAAGCTTCTCCTCGTGTGCCCGATCAGTGAGCGGGGGTAAATGGTGTGCGGCCGATGATGGGGAAGAGAGGAGGAAGAAGAAGAGAGGAGGAAGAAGAGTGGAAGACGGGGAAGAAAGTGCATTAAATCTCAATTCTACTAGTACTACTACCAGGATATAGGCACCGTCCTACGGAGTGTAAATAGTTACACCGATGACATGTGGGTCTACCACAAGAGGGCCCATATGTCAGTTAATGGAGGACACAGGTGCGTGGGCGTATTTGCAGAAGCGTGCTCTATTGGCAAACATGATGGCAGTACCGGGTAAGGCTGATTTAGTAACACCAACACACTGTTTCAACTTATTAATTACGTGTCGCATCTGCTGCAGCGTGTATTGTCACTTCACTGTGAAGACTAGTTGAATAGTTCTCTCTGACCGAGATGGGGAATGATGGATCGCGAGGATTACCTTTCTATAGTATCCCTATGCCTCTACGCTCCGTACCTAGTCACTTGTTGAAATCTATAGAAAGACAAATGCTCCATATTTGGGAATAGAGGGAGGCTTTTACTCCGTACTGGAGTATTTGGGAATAGAGGGAGTATCACATATGGAGGGAACAGAGGAAGTTTGAAATATGAACATGTCAATGGGAGGGAGTAAGCCCCATGCATGCATGCATGCATGCAACATGCAACACTCACACGTACTCCACATGGACGCACGCAACACCCACGCACCCATGCGGTACACAACACATGATGCAACACACATGCTCACACTCAAGTGCTCAACGTACTCCCTACGTCCATGAAAGACTGTACATTTAGAGATTTACACATTGACCAGGGTATAATTAACGCCCAAAAGTAGCAGACTTATGTGTGCATGCGACCATTGAGATAAGAAGATTAAATGAAGGCCGTTGCATGCTGTAATTAAGGATAGACATGTAGCCTATACCTACAGCACAAGTTGGTGCATTAGTCAATCAATATCGATTTAGATTAAAGGCTAAATGCATTGGAAGTGTAGATGTACATCATGTACTACTACACTCTTTGTTTTATAGACGATGTACACTCTTTGTTGGAAGGCCGAGGGAGGACACGTGCATGCGCTTACATACACAACCAGGGCGGTTCGGGCGCAAGGGTTGGACTCGTGTGGCGCCTGCGTAAAGTTTTGTTTAACTAATTTCTTTGCTCCGCCAACTGACAGGTGAGACCCAGAAACCAGGTGACAATTTAACCAGTCAACAAAGTGCCACGTCGACTATGTGGCTGGTCAGTAGGGTGCAATACAGTGCTCTATGATGAGCTAGTGATTGTATAATCGATGCAAAACTATATATAGTGACCGTAAAGAGCGTATTGTTACATACGTTGACTGCCAATGTATTTTTCTCGTTTCAAATTAAGCCATATTAATCGGAAAGGATGCAGTATGGACTACTACTAGTACTAGTACTTCTTTGATGTGTCCCGTCAACTCGCCGAACGAGGAGAATCTTGCTTACTACGCCTCTCCCTCGCCCACGCACACGGTGGTTCGCAGGACGAGGAGAGGGTTTTGACTACAGAGCCCTCTCCCTCTTCCTCTCCCTCGCCCTCGCCCTCGCCCTCGCGGTGGACGTGCAGCAGTTCAATCGATGTCAGATTGCCAGACGCATATTGTACTGTAGTATCATCATTGTTGGACCTTCCGAAGAGGCGAAGAGGCAAGCGCAAGGTTCACACGAGTACGAACTGTTGAACCTCCCGAAGAGGCAAAGAGCCAAGCGCAAGGTTTTATAGGAGTTGTCGTCCTAGAAGTTCCTTCTTTATGAATGAGATGAAGCAAAGCTTTTGCCTCCGTTTCAAAAAAACATGTCAAGAGGAATTTATTTTATAGTAGAGCCGATAATGGAGTGAAGTCCATGCGTGCAACGCCACAAGCTACAGAGTACTAGTAGTACATCACTTTACATAGAGTATAGAGCCATATTGCACAGTTCCCAATGCCCCGCCAGGCTTTTCTGGCTCCTCGGGCTTAATTGGGAGGCGCTAGTTTAAATATGCTACTAGTAGCTGATGAGGAAGCTGCAAGAGAGGTGCGGCTAGGGCGAGCACGCGAGCCACGAGATGCTGGGAAGGAAAACCCGTTCACGTGGCTAGGCTGTCCAGTGCACCCAGATTGTGGGGCCGCACATCCGTTTGACTTCAAAACTCAAACTACCCGTGTAAAATATTGGCTCGCAGCAAAGTGTAGTACTAGTACTATTTTTTTAAAAGGCCGCCGTGCGTTCGGCCGGGATCGAACCCACAAAACGAGGTATACACTCCCGCGACCACTAGTAGTACTCGTTGGAGTACAACACAACCTAGAATCGCCTTTTGTCGCTAGTAGTACGTACATTGTTCCTTACAAGAAACCCCTAATAATGCAAGAAACCACTAAAATGCCAAGAAACAACTACCACTTGCATACGTGGCAGACTTAAGATAAGACTACCTTATCAACCATTGTAAATGCTCTTACCAACCAAAATCCTCGAGTGACCTCCTACCTCCGGCCCGTCCACCTAGTCATCCTCGGCCATGGGACGCAGCTACCGCCGCCGGCAGAAGGCGAGGTCAAAACCGCCGGCGGTGCGGAGCCCATGTTGCGGCAGCCCGGATGCCAGCTCCGTCTGGCGCTCGCAGCCGCTAGCTAGCCAAGAAAGCTCCGTCCAGCTGCTTGTCTGCAAGGTTTGCTAGCTAGATTGGCATGACAGCGCGGCGGCTTGCTCACGCGCGCCACGCTCAGGCCATCCATCTGGCTCGAGCGAAGGCCAGCGCGGCGGCTTGCTCGCTCATGAGT
This sequence comes from Triticum aestivum, assembly GCF_018294505.1. Lineage (NCBI taxonomy): Eukaryota > Viridiplantae > Streptophyta > Magnoliopsida > Poales > Poaceae > Triticum > Triticum aestivum. The sequence continues at coordinate 609,313,616 of NC_057810.1, read as the reverse complement.
CACGCTCGGGCCAGCCTGCCAACCCGTGGGGAGGCCAGCGCGGCGTCCGGCCCGTCCGGTGGAGCGGCGGCCAACTCGCTCATCACCGACACCACCGACGAACACGCATCAGTACTGTTTGAAGTAATGTTCAGGAAAAATAATGATTTGAGGGGGAATAACAAGATAGAAGGTCAGATGTGGGTCCCTCGTGTCAACGATCAAACAAAATGTGTTGGTTTAAGCTGCCTCGTCAGTACGGACGTGTGGGCCAACCCAGTCATAAATGGGTTTAAACGAACCTAATCGGTAGGAGTACTAGGTAGTACTACCTCTCTCTCAGTTTACACGACGTGCGCGTACCCCTAGGTTGTCAATTTGACCAACCTAATACAAGTCATATATTACAAAAAATATACCAACATAAACTATGGAGTTTCTACTTTCAAAAGGTATAATTTTTGTGCTATATAGTTTATATTAGGGTGATAAAATTGACAACCTAGGTATACGCGCAAGACTTGTAAACTGAAATGGAGGTAGTAGTAGTTTTTGGCGTGGATTAAGAAATTTTGGGTATGTTTTTGCTATTTTTTGTACAATAGATTTTTCCTAGGGCTGGTTGAAAGTGGTAGTTTTTTGTTAAATACTCTACATATTGTAAGTAGGAGTGAAAGTTAAGCTTTGGAAGCCAATAAGCAAGGCTAGTTACATAGTGCATATGTGTACATGATTGAAAGTAAATATCAACCATGAGTGACTAATATCTTGATGGAAAACTAGAAACTATGGAATACTAGAAAAAAATACATGGTTGGAAATACTAGCAATGTTATCCGTTGCAACGAATCATAATTATAATAATACTTATTCACAAACTTGGTACAAAACACCCTAATTTTGATATACATATGTATATTATGTTTCAATTATAATATATTCCTTGGGCTGTTTTGGTGAGGTCAGGGAGGGATGCAGTTGGTTTTAAGATACTAATTATGGGTTTTTCTGCAAATTGGTAGACAAGTGGGATGTTGGTGAGAAAAGGCAACAACTTACCTCACAATCGTTAGATGTAGATCTAATGGTCAGAAACGACAGATGGCAGACACACCAGCATCACCAACTTAGTCTTGTGTAGGAGTACTAGCAAGATCCGTGCATTAACGGAACATCAAGATGCATTTTTTTTATAAAAACACTTGTTGTGATTGACCCTTGCGGGAGTAATCCCATGTGTAAAAACTAATGATATCTCGAGAAATATGAGATGAGGTTAAGAGGAGTTGGGTGTGGTGGTGGTTGGTGGTCGGATTGAGCGGAGGCATGTGGATTGACGACGCCGGCAGCGGCCACTAGGCCAGTTTGTTCCAGAGGCTTCCTTTCTTAATTGCTCAACAATGAGGTTTGTTGGAGATAAGGATGAACGAGGGAAGGCCTTGTCTGCAAATGTGGAGAGGGGTGCGGGTATCTTTTAGTTTAATTTCCATTCGTCAGATATAGATCAGACGGTCTATATTGCAAGATGGCACACGTACCATCATCACCAACTCGGTTTTTTATAAAATAAGAAATATAAGTATGGAGATACAAATGTATTATCGATACTTGCTTCCGTAAACTGGCATCTACATTCTATTCAACGCCTCGGCATGTGGAGCCTTAGCACAATGACTTCTCGACTGTGTAAAACAAAGATTTTCCCGTCGCCGACAAGGAGGGGGTGACGGCGGCGTGCTTTTTGGCTTTCTCTAGTCCTAGTAGTCATACTAGGTGGTCTAAGTACGTGTAGATTTATTCTTTTTCACGTCTCGTGTTCGTCGTACTACCACGACTGTTGATGAGTAGACGGTAAGTTATTCACGGGGAAACCCTTGTTGAGCGTGTTTGCGAGAGAGAGAGAGAGAGTGCATGTGCGATATGTTAGAGACTGAGGCAATGATAACAGATTCTTTGTGTCTATGTGTGTGGAGGATAGAGAGAGACATGTACATGGGGTTTTGTGTTGTGTAACATGGAGACACATATACATAATTAGAGAGTGAGTGTGTGAGATACACATGTGGACATGGGGAGAGATGAGGATCCAGATAAATGTGTGTTTGTGCGTGTTTGTGTGTGTTTGTGCACGCGTTTGTGTGTGACAGGGAGAGAGTGTATGTGGAGTAGAGAGACCACTGATGATGTAAACCTAGTATAAGGGAAGGGGGAATGGTGTGACATGTGTAGTAGCAAGATAGCACGGGTGCGGGCGGGGGGAGCAGACTATTTGGAAGAGACATCGAGTGTGTGTGTGGGAGAGGGGTGTGAGAGCGAGAGAAAGAGAGAGCTAGCAACGAGAGAGAGAGAGAGAGAGAGAGAGAGGAAGAGAGGGGGCGAGAGGGGTCGTTTGTGTCCATAAATGGCGTATAGATAGGGAGACAATGTTGATGTTGTCCGAAATTGGTCTATGAACGGAGACGCAAGGGAAGCGAGTCATCGTGTGTGTGATAGGAACTTCATGAGAGATCTAGAATAGATGGTGTAGAGAACAATGTGCAAAATCGAGAACGATTATACATTAGTGAGCTATGCAAAGAGTCACGACATATATGTATATAGGGAAGGAGCTGGGGCGGGTCCGCATGTGGGAGAGATAGAAAGAAGAGAGTGGTGCACAAGGAGACAAAGTGTGCTTGTTTGCAGTAGGGGTGGTGTGTGAGGTGAGTGCGCGAGAACCACATAACTAGGGAGATAGACGTTTGGGGGCGACGTTTTGTGTGTATGGGAAATATACACTGTACATAGTGCGTGTGCTTGGGTAAGAGAGATAGAGGGAGACCTAGAGAGTGAGGGAAGAGATGTGGCATGCCCGGGAGACAAAGTGATAGAGACCTATGTTGGGGTCCGGACTTTACAAGATAGAGGGGTGTTAATGTGCCCGTGTGTTGGTGTCTGGGGGAGAGAACGACTTCTCTATGTGTGTGTGTGTGTGTGTGTGGTGGTGGTGGTGGGGGGGTGATTTCAGATAAAGAGTGAGGTGTCTATATTTGAGGGACTTTAGCGTAATTGAGATATTGTGCACTCATGGTTGATCAATTTGTTTCACAGTTTGTACTATGAGATAACGATACTTTTGAACATGCATGATATACCTTGATATACCAGAATTACAAACTTAAGATTGGAATTTTGGAATTCGACTTCATCATTAGCTTTTGTAATTCATTTAAACAGAGGTACATTTTTTAAGTCGGAATTTCGTGATTTCAAATTCATATATCAAACCTAGAGATATACACATACGGGCATGTTCAAACTTTATAATCATTCACTTTATTCATACACATACACATTTTTGCTTTTGTCATCATATTTAGGGTAAACACATTTGGAATTGCATTTGAATTGGACCGTATGATGGTATTTACTTGTAGTAGCTCAATGATCCATATTTGAATTGAATGGACAATCTAAGTTTCGAGTTGGAGACATTGATTTTCAAAACTTGCACTTTTTTTTGCGTGCAAAACAAACAAATTGTCGACCATGATATCATAGTCGGCCGTACGAGAGAAAAATACTTATAATTTTAGGTGCCAAAAGCTTTCAAACTTCCCGCTCACATCGAAATATCACGCGCTCGAAAGTTTAGCCCTGCGATTTTCCTGTTTTACCCCTGCCACATGAACGGAAAAGGGCTGCTTTGGTAACTCCATTGTTTTCCCCTCTTTGCCCCCAACATTCTTCCCCAGAGCCCCTCCCCTTCCCCTCCCCGACCCCAACCACGGCAAGCCGCCGAATCTAGTCCTCCGCCGCAGCGGTGGACCTCACACCCCGCCGGATCTACCTTCCGCACCTTGGAACCCTCAACTGCCAACTCACCACTTCACCGGAGCCGCTTCAGCGACAAGCTTGTCCACCGCTCCAGATCTCCTTGACCGCCATCATGGTCCACCGCACCGGATCTACTTAACCAACGCCCTCGTCCACCACAGCGTAGGCCCTTCAATGACTCCCTCGTCCGCCCCTTCGCTGGCCCTTCATACAACCGAAAGCACTGTACAATGCGCCCGCCAAAGCCTTCATCCACTGCACCGGACCCGCTCCACGGACGCCATATTCAACTCCACCGGCCCTGCTTTACCGATGCCGCAGCCTCATCAGGTTATTTCGATTTGTACTCCTTTGGTTTTTCTCTTTATCGTGCAACTGTTCACTTACCATAGATGAGCTTTCTTGTATGTGGACATGCGCCGCAACCGTAGCACCGGAGCCGCTTCAGCGACGGCGATAGCCGGCCCAAACTCAACCGCAACACGAGCACCATCGACGATCCTTAGCTATAAAGTATGACAACGATACCCATACGCCGCCGAGAATCAGGTACTATCATCCAACGGCCGGCGCCTACATTCACTTTCCTAGCATAAGCACCGCACCCTTGAATTTCTTCAGGCCATCATTCAGTTTTTCATGAGACGCGTTATTCTGCTTGCACCTGTAGGGCCATACTTCTGGTAGTGAACATGTTACTGTTGGGGAACGTAGTAATTTCAAAAAAAAAAATCTTACGCACACGCAAGATCATGGTGATGCATAGCAACGAGAGGGGAGAGTGTTGTCTACGTACCCTCGTAGACCGAAGTGGAAGCGTTGACACAACATAGAGGAAGTAGTCGTACGTCTTCCCGGTTCAACCGATCCAAGCACCGTTACTCCGGCACCTCCGAGTTCTTGGCACACGTTCAGCTCGATGACGCTCCCCGGGCTCCGATCCAGCAAAGCTTCGGGGAGGAGTTCCGTCAGCACGACGGCGTGGTGACGATCTTGATGTTCAACCATCGTAGGGCTTCGCCTAAGCACCACTACAATATGACCGAGGTGTAATATCGTGGAGGAGGGCACCGCACACGGCTAAGGAACGATCACGAAGATCAACTTGTGTGTCTATGGGGTGCCCCTGCCCCCGTATATAAAGGAGTGGAGGAGGGGAGGGCCGGCCCTCTCTATGGCGCGCCCTAGGGGAGTCCTACTCCCACCGGGAGTAGGATTCCCCCTTTCCTAGTCCAACTAGGAATCCTTCCAAGTATTAGGAGTAGGAGACAAGGAAGGGGGAGGGAGAAGGGAAGGAAGGAGGGGGCGCAGCCCCTTCCACTAGTCCAATTCGGACAAGGCCATGGGGGGGGGGGCGCGGCCTGCCCTAGGCAGCCCCTCTCTCTTTCCCGTATGGCCCAATAAGGCCCAATACTTCTCCCCCGTATTCCCGTAACTCCCCGGTACTCCGAAAAATACCCGAACCACTCGGAACCTTTCCAAACTCCGAATATAGTCGTCCAATATATCAATCTTTACGTCTCGACCATTTCGAGACTCCTCGTCATGTCCCTGATCTTATCCGGGATTCCGAACTCCTTCGGTACATCAAAACTCATAAACTCATAATATAACTGTCATCGAAACCTTAAGCGTGCGGACCCTACGGTTCGAGAACAATGTAGACATGACCGAGACACGTCTCCGGTCAATAACCAATAGCGGGACCTGGATGCCCATATTGGTTCCTACATATTCTACGAAGATCTTTATCGGTCAGACCGCATAACAACATACGTTGTTCCCTTTGTCATCGGTATGTTACTTGCCCGATATTCGATCGTCGGTATCCAATACCTAGTTCAATCTCGTTACCGGCAAGTCTCTTTACTCGTTCTGTAATACATCATCTCTCAACTAACTTATTAGTTGCAATGCTTGCAAGGCTTAAGTGATGTGCATTACTGAGAGGGCCCAGAGATACCTCTCCGACAATCGGAGTGACAAAACCTAATCTCGAAATACGCCAACCCAACATGTACCTTTGGAGACACCTGTAGTACTCCTTTATAATCACCCAGTTACGTTGTGACGTTTGGTAGCACCCAAAGTGTTCCTCCGGTAAACGGGAGTTGCATAATCTCATAGTTACAGGAACATGTATAAGTCATGAAGAAAGCAATAGCAACATACTAAACGATCGGGTGCTAAGCTAACGGAATGGGTCATGTCAATCAGATCATTCAACTAATGATGTGATCCCGTTAATCAAATGACAACTCATGTCTATGGTTAGGAAACATAACCATCTTTGATTAACAAGCTAGTCAAGTAGAGGCATACTAGTGACACTCTGTTTGTCTATATATTCACACATGTATTATGTTTCCGGTTAATACAATTCTAGCATGAATAATAAACATTTATCATGAAATAAGGAAATAAATAATAACTTTATTATTGCCTCTAGGGCATATTTCCTTCAGTCTCCCACTTGCACTAGAGTCAATAATTTAGTTCACATCGCCATGTGATTTAACACCAATAATCATATCTGTATATGATTAACACCCATAGTTCACATCGTCATGTGACCAACACCCAAAGTGTTTACTAGAGTCAATAATCTAGTTCACATCGCTATGTGATTAACACCCAAAGAGTACAAAGGTATGATCATGTTTTGCTCGTGAGAGAAGTTTAGTCAATGGGTCTGTCACATTCAGAGCCGTATGTATTTTGCAAATATTCTATGTCTACAATACTCTGCACAGAGCTACTCTAGCTAATTGCTCCCACTTTCAATATGTATCCAGATTGAGACTTAGAGTCATCTGGATTAGTGGCAAAACTTTCATCGACGTAACCCTTTACGACGACCCTTTTGTCACTTCCATAATCGGGAAACATATCCTTATACTACTAAGGATAATTTTGACCGTTGTCCAGTGATCTACTCCTAGATCAATACTGTACTCCCTTGTCAAACTCAGTGGTGGGGTATACAATAGATCTGGTATACAGCATGACATACTTTATAGAACCTATGGCTGATGCATAGGGAATGACTTTCATTCTCTTTCTATCTTCTGCCGTGGTCGGGTTTTGAGTCTTACTCAATCTCACACCTTGTAACACAGACAAGAACTCTTTCTTTGACTGTTCCATTTTGAACTACTTCAAAATCTTGTTAAGGTATGTATTCATTGAAAAACTTATCAAGCGTCTTGATCTATCTCTATAGATCTTGATGCTCAATATGTAAGCAGCTTCACCGAGGCCTTTCTTTGAAAAACTCCTTTCAAACACTCCTTTATGCTTTGCAGAATAATTCTACATTATTTCCGATCAACAATATGTAATTCACATATACTTATTAGAAAGGCTGTAGTGTTGCCACTCACTTTCTTGTAAATACAGGACTTTCCAAAAGTCTGTATAAAACCATATGCTTTGATCAACACATCAAAGCGTATATTCCAACTCCGAGATGCTTGCACCAGTCCATTGATGGATCGCTGGCCCTTGCACATTTTGTTAGCACCTTTAGGATTGACAAAATCTTCTGGTTGCATCATATACAACTCTTCTTTAAGAAAACCATTAAGGAATGCAGTTTTGACATCCATTTGCCAGATTTCATAAAATGTGGCAATTGCTAACATGATTCGGACAGACTTTTAGGCATCGATACGAGTGAGAAAATATCATTGTATTCAACATCTTGAACCTTGTCAAAAACCTTTTTCGACAAGTCTAGCTTTGTAGATAGTAACACTACTATCATCATCTGTCTTCCTCTTGAAGATCCATTTATTTAACATGGCTTGCTGATCATCGAGCAAGTCAATCAAAGTCCATACTTTGTTCTCATACATGGATCATATCTCAGATCTTATGGCCTCAAGCCATTTCGCGGAATCTGGGCTCATCATCGCTTCCTCATAGTTCGTAGGTTTATCATGGTCTAGTAACATGACTAGAATAGGATTACCGTACCACTCTGGTGCGGATCTTACTCTGGTTGACCTACGAGGTTTTGGTAGTAACTTGATCTTGAAGTTTCATGATCATCATCATTAGCTTCCTCACTAATTGGTGTAGGCATCACTGGAACTGATTTCAGTGATGAACTAGTTTCCAATTCGGGAGAAGGTACAAATTACCTTATTAAGCTCTACTTTCCTCCCACTCACTTCTTTCGAGAGAAACTCCTTCTCTAGAAAGGATCCATTCTTAGCAACGAATGTTTTGCCTTTGGATCTATGATAGAAGGAGTACCCAACAGTTTCCTTTGGGTATTCTATGAAGACGCACTTTTCCGATTTGGGTTCGAGCTTATCAGGTTGAAAACCTTTTTCACATAAGCATCGCAACTTCAAACTTTAAGAAACGACGACTTAGGTTTACTGATAAACCATAGTTCATGCGGTGTCGTCTCAACGGATTTAATGGTGCCCTATTTAACGTGAATGCAGCTGTCTCTAATGCATAACCCCAAAACGATATTGGTAAATCGGTAAGAGACATCATTGATCGCACCATATCAAATAAAGTGCGGTTATGACGTTCGGACACACCATTATGATGTGGTGTTCCAGGTGGCATGAATTTGTGAAACTATACCACATTGTTTTAATTGAAGACCAAACTCGTAACTCAAATATTTGTCTCCGCGATCAGATCGTAGAAACCTTATTTTCTTGTCACGATGATTTTCCACTTCGCTCTGAAATTCTTTGAACTTTTCAAATGTTTCAGACTTATGTTTCATCAAGTAGATATACCCATATCTGCTCAAAACATCTATGAATGTCAGAAAATAACGATACCCGCCACGAGCCTTAACATTCATTGGACCACATACATCAGTATGTATTATTTCCAATAAGTCAGTTGCTCGCTCCACTGTTCCGGAGAACGGAGTCTGAGTCATCTTGCCCATGAGGCATGGTTCGCAAGCATCAAGTGATTCATAATCAAGTGATTCCAAAATCCCATCAGCATGGAGTTTCTTCATGCGCTTTACACCAATATGACCTAAACGGCAGTGCCACAAATAAGTTGCACTATCATTATTAACTTTGCATCTTTTGGTTTCAATATTATGAATATGTGTATCACTACGATCGAGATCCAATGAACCATTTTCATTGGGTGTGTAACCATATAAGGTTTTATTCATGTAAACAGAACAACAGTTTATTCTCTTACTTAAATGAATAACCGTATTGCAATAAACACGATCAAATCATATTCATGCTCAACGCAAACACCAAATAACATTTATTTAGGTTCAACACTAATCCCGAAAGTATAGGGAGTGTGCGATGATGATCATATCAATCTTTAAACTACCTTCAACACACATCGTCATTTCACCCTTAACTAGTTTCTGTTTATTCTGCAACTCCTGTTTCGAGTTACTGCTCTTAGTAACTCAACCAGTACCAAGTACCGAGGGGTTGCTATAAACACTAGTAAAGTACACATCAATAACATGTATATCAAATATACCTTTGTTCATTTTGCCATCCTTCTTATCCGCCAAATACTTGGGGTAGTTCTGCTTCCAGTGACCAGTCCCTTTGCAGTAGAAGCACTTAGTCTCAGGCTTAGGTCCAGACTTGGGCTTCTTCACTTGAGCAGCAACTTGCTTGCCGTTCTTCTTGAAGTTCCCTTCTATCCCTTTGCCCTTTTCTTGAAACTAGTGGTCTTGTTAACCATCAACACTTGATGTTCTTTCTTGATTTCTACCTTCATCGATTTCATCATCATGAAAAACTCGGGAATCATTTTCATCATCCCTTGCATACTATAGTTCATCACGAAGTTCTACTAACTTGGTGATGGTGACTAGAGAATTCTGTCAATCACTATCTTATCTGGAAGATTAACTCCCACTTGATTCAAGCGATTGTAGTACCCAGACAATCTGAGCACATGCTCACTAGTTGAGCGATTCTCCTCCATCTTTTAGCTATAGAACTTGTTGGAGACTTCATATCTCTCAACTCGGGTATTTGTTTGAAATATTAACTTCAACTCCTGGAACATCTCATATGGTCCATGATGTTCAAAATGTCTTTGAAGTCCCAATTCTAAGCCGTTAAGCATGGTGCACTTAAACTATCAGGTAGTCATCATATTGAGCTAGCAAAACATTCATAACGTCTGCATCTGCTCCTGCAATAGGTCTATCACCTAGCGGTGCATCCAGAACATAATTCTTCTGTGCAGCAATGAGGATAAACCTCAGATCACGGATCCAATCCGCATCATTGCTACTAACATCTTTCAACACAATTTTCTCTAGGAACATATCAAAAATAAACATATGAAAGCAACAACGCAATCTATTGATCTTACAACATAATTTGCAAAATACTACCATGACTAAGTTCATGATAAATTAAAGTTCAATTAATCATATTACTTAAGAACTCCCACTTAGACAGACATCTCTCTAGTCATCTAAGTGATCACGTGATCCAAATCAACTAAATCATAACCGATCATCACGTGAGATGGAGTAGTTTTCAATGGTGAACATCACTATGTTGATCATATCTACTATATGATTCACGCTCGACCTTTCGGTCTCCGTGTTCCGAGGCCATATCTGCATATGCTAGGCTCGTCAAGTTTAACCTGAGTATTCCGTGTGTGCAAAACTGGCTTGCACTCGTTGTAGATGGACGTAGAGCTTATCACACCCGATCATCACGTGGTGTCTGGGCACGAAGAACTTTGGCAACGGTGCATACTCAGGGAGAACACTTCTTGATAATTAGTGAGAGATCATCTTAAAATGCTACCGTCAATCAAAGCAAGAATAAGATGTATAATAGATAAACATCATATGCAATCAAAATATGTGACATGATATGGCCATGATCATCTTGCGCCTTTGATCTCCATCTCCAAAGTACTGTCATGATCTCTATCGTCACCGGCACGACACCATGATCTTCATCATCTTGATCTATATCAATGTGTCGTCACATGGTTGTCTCACCAACTATTGCTCTTGCAACTATTGCTATCGTATAGCGATAAAGTAAAGCAATTATTTGGCACTTGCATCTTATGCAACAAAGAGACATCCATAGGGCTTCTGCCAGTTGCCGATAACTTCAACAAAACATGATCATCTCATACAACAACTTATATCTTATCACGTCTTGACCATATCACATCACAACATGCCTTGCAAAAACAAGTTAGACGTCCTCTACTTTGTTGTTGCAAGTTCTACGTGGCTGCTACGGGCTGAGCAAGAACCGTTCTTACCTACGCATCAAAACCACAACGATAGTTTGTCAAGTTGGTGCTGTTTTAACCATCGCAAGGACCGGGTGTAGCCACACTCGGTTCAACTGAAGTTGGAGAAACTGGCACCCGCTAGTCACCTGTGTGCATAGCACGGCGGTAAAACCAGTCTCGCGTGAGCGTACGCGTAATGTCGGTCCGAGCCGCTTCATCCAACAATACCGCCGAACCAAAGTATGACATGCTGGTAAGCAGTATGATATATATCGCCCAGAACTCACTTGTGTTCTACTCGTGCATATAACATCTAACCATAAAACCTGGGCTCGGATGCCACTGTTGGGTAATGTAGTAATTTCAAAAAAAAATTCCTACGCACACGCAAGATCATGGTGATGCATAGCAACGAGAGGGGAGAGTGTTGTCTACGTACCCTTGTAGACAGAAGCGGAAGCATTGACACAATGTAGAGGAAGTAGTCGTACGTCTTCCCAATTCAACCGATCCAAGCACCGTTACTCCGACACCTCCGAGTTCTTGGCACACGTTCAACTCGATGACGCTCCCCGGGCTCCGATCCAGCAAAGCTTCGGGGAGGAGTTCCGTCAGCACGACGGCGTGGTGACGATCTTGATGTTCAACCGTCGCAGGGCTTCAGCTAAGCACCGCTACAATATGACCGAGGTGTAATATCGTGGAGGAGGGCACCGCACACGGCTAAGGAACGATCACGAAGATCAACTTGTGTGTCTATGGGGTGCCCCCTGCCCCCGTATATAAAGGAGTGGAGGAGGGGAGGGCCGGCCCTCTCTATGGCACGCCCTAGGGGAGTCCTACTCCCACCGGGAGTAGTATTCCCCCTTTCCTAGTCCAACTAGGAATCCTTGCAAGTATTAGGAGTAGGAGACAAGGAAGGGGGAGGGAGAAGGGAAGGAAGGAGGGGGCGCAGCCCCTCCCCCTAATCCAATTCGGACTAGGCCTTGGGGGGGCGCGCGGCCTGCCCTAGGCAGCCCCTCTCTCTTTCCCGTATGGCCCAATAAGGCCCAATACTTCTCCCCCGTATTCCCGTAACTCCCCGGTACTCCGAAAAATACCCGAACCACTCGGAACCTTTCCGAACTCCGAATATAGTCGTCCAATATATCAATCTTTACGTCTCGACCATTTCGAGACTCCTCGTCATGTCCCTGATCTTATCCGGGATTCCGAACTCCTTCGGTACATCAAAACTCATAAACTCATAATATAACTGTCATCGAAACCTTAAGCGTGCGGACCCTACGGTTCGAGAACAATGTAGACATGACCGAGACACGTCTCCGGTCAATAACCAATAGCGGGACCTGGATGCCCATATTGGTTCCTACATATTCTACGAAGATCTTTATCGGTCAGACCGCATAACAACATACGTTGTTCCCTTTGTCATCGGTATGTTACTTGCCCGATATTCGATCGTCGGTATCCAATACCTAGTTCAATCTCGTTACCGGCAAGTCTCTTTACTCGTTCCGTAATACATCATCTCTCAACTAACTTATTAGTTGCAATGCTTGCAAGGCTTAAGTGATGTGCATTACTGAGAGGGCCCAGAGATACCTCTCCGACAATCGGAGTGACAAAACCTAATCTCGAAATACGCCAACCCAACATGTACCTTTGGAGACACCTGTAGTACTCCTTTATAATCACCCAGTTACGTTGTGACGTTTGGTAGCACCCAAAGTGTTCCTCCGGTAAACGGGAGTTGCATAATCAAATAGTTACAGGAACATGTATAAGTCATGAAGAAAGCAATAGCAACATACTAAACGATCGGGTGCTAAGCTAACGGAATGGGTCATGTCAATCAGATCATTCAACTAATGATGTGACCCCGTTAATCAAATGACAACTCATGTCTATGGTTAGGAAACATAACCATCTTTGATTAACAAGCTAGTCAAGTAGAGGCATACTAGTGACACTCTGTTTGTCTATATATTCACACATGTATTATGTTTCCGGTTAATACAATTCTAGCATGAATAATAAACATTTATCATGAAATAAGGAAATAAATAATAACTTTATTATTGCCTCTAGGGCATATTTCCTTCAGTCTCCCACTTGCACTAGAGTCAATAATTTAGTTCACATCGCCATGTGATTTAACACCAATAATCATATCTGTATATGATTAACACCCATAGTTCACATCGTCATGTGACCAACACCCAAAGTGTTTACTAGAGTCAATAATCTAGTTCACATCGCTATGTGATTAACACCCAAAGAGTACAAAGGTATGATCATGTTTTGCTCGTGAGAGAAGTTTAGTCAATGGGTCTGTCACATTCAGAGCCGTATGTATTTTGCAAATATTCTATGTCTACAATACTCTGCACGGAGCTACTCTAGCTAATTGCTCCCACTTTCAATATGTATCCAGATTGAGACTTAGAGTCATCTGGATTAGTGGCAAAACTTTCATCGACGTAACCCTTTACGACGACCCTTTTGTCACTTCCATAATCGGGAAACATATCCTTATACTACTAAGGATAATTTTGACCGTTGTCCAGTGATCTACTCCTAGATCAATACTGTACTCCCTTGTCAAACTCAGTGGTGGGGTATACAAAATATTTCTGGAGCTGCCAACCCCATCAAGCAAAATATTTGTTCTTTTGGGGCCGGCACCTCGAACAAGCATAAAAATAGAGGGAAGCAGATATATTGTCGTGTATGCACACACCCTTCTTTCATTAGTTTAGATGAACCATTGATGATCAATTCGGACCAGTGCATGCGATTAAAATTAATTTTACCTAAATAGATGGTGCAGAATAAACTACAACAACTAGATTTGCAACCACGGGATGCTGACGATATTTTCAAAGAACCTTGCAACAGCAGCTAGGCTTCACAGCAACATATGGTAAGCCAATGTGTTTTAGTACATGTGAAATGTAATGCGAGTGGGCTGCTTTCTTGGTTTGTGCCCTCAACGTGTAATCCTACCGAATTACAAATAGTTTAGTTGTCTGCTTTGCTGTATTGCTTGATTCGAATGCTTGTTTGTTACGCTATACCTGAGTTGGCCAATATGTCAGCAGTGCCTGCTGTACTATCGTAAAGAAATGCATGCCTATTTCATTTGAGTCCTTAACTTTTCCTCTCAACTTCATCACAAGTCTGTCTTCGTAGTTTATATGAGGCCACACTCTTAAGTGCTTTCTCAGATTATTTCAACTGCTTAGATGCCTTGGCAACTTAAATATAGCGGTTGTACACTCCCTTTCAACTAGGGATGTCAACTGGGTCCCGTTTAATCCCGATTAAAGTCCACTAGTGGTATGATAGTTCAGAAGAGTTTTTGTTTTTTGAGGAAAATGAACTAGGGAGGTAGCAAAAACTAACTAGATGGGACTAGCGGATGTCGTTTATTTGCCACTTACATCCCTAGTTTCATCTTACCATTTTAATTTCTTTTCAGCTGATGCTGCTTCGAACCATTCAAATATAGTTTTCCATGCTCGGCAATAATTCGTCCGTCGTTTACCATGTAAGCTTACTGCCTGGATCATACGATAACTATCTCTTACTTATGTCCAGCGGAAACATTTCAGGATGCCGTTCACACTAGGACACAATGTACAACCCTAGAATCTATTTGTGGAAGCAGTGCGCCATCCATGTAACCAGATGGTAGCAGTTCAGAGGCAACACCGCCGGAGAGCAGTCTGAGCACATATATTATAGTGCTTGAGGCTCTACTAGATGCAGAAAGAGATGGTGTGGCTGCCATGAATGAGGTAATCTTTATCTTGAGGCTGGAAATTACGGAATTAGCGGCACGCATTATGCAAGCAAACCAAGAATTGGAGGAAGTAAGAATGTTGCATTTGAAGACGGATGAGGTCCTGCTGTTTCTGCTATCTGAAGCCCAAGGTAATCCCGGTTCTTCTTTAGATACCAGTTGAAATTGTCATTAGATTATTGTACTTGCATGTTGTGTCATGTCTCTGAATGGATTATGTTGCCAGACCCCCTATGTTATACGGAATTCCATGTTGTCCATGTGTTGTAATGATCCAAATTTTTTAGGCGAGGTAATCCTCAGTACTTGTATGATTGACATAAGGTGAACTGTTTTTCATGTGAGCATATTGTATTGGATGAAATAACTGTTTGAATCAGAGTGTATCCAACCTACTGAATTCGAAGATCACGACATTTCTAAATCATAATCATATATAAAGGTGGAATAAATCTTTGTTGTGGTGTTGAAGAATTAAATAACAAAACGTATAATTATCTGTGGATATTTGTAATCGAATACAAATTGGATTTTAATTTAGTTTGCCAGGTCCCAGGGCAAACGTGAATGCTAATTCTCCCAAGTTTTGAACGAAGCGGCTAAACACCCACTATAATTTGTGGGCTGCCCGAAGCAAGTGTTTGCGAGATGGAAATTACTGTCTACCCCTGACACTGAGTACATCCTTAACGACCGGATTTACACTGCTGTCGATAGAGGTACACTAGTAACTTCAATCAGACGTGACACGACGGCCTCTGAGCCCATTCAAACACGGTGGGCGCCAAACATGGGCGGCAAAACACATTTGATTCAAGCTCGTCTGAAAGACATGTGTCTCTTCCTCCATTTCCCCATTCATACACGGTGGGTGGCAAAACAAACTCTCCTCGTCCGAAATCGATGTAGGCTAATATTTTAAATAGGGGCAGATGTGTAACTTCCATCAGACGTAACACAACCGCCCTACCTGTCAGCCCCGTTCATACACCATGGTTGCCAACCGTGGGCGGCAAAACACCCTCTCCTCGCCTGAAATAGTTACCGGCAAATATTTGGGGATGCGAGATTACCGTCCTATCCCCAACCGACGCGATGTCCGAAATTTTGAACGGGGGATAAGTTCGTAACTTTCCCCCATTTCAGAGAAGCGCGTCCCAAAGTTTGAGATCCCACTCCCCTCCATTTCCCCATTCATACACCGTCGACGGCACGACAACCTCCGCACTGCGGCCAGCCTCCTCCGTCCGCCACCCCATCCTCCACCTTGCCGGAGCCGCTACCCCTACCCCGCCGTCCACTTCAAGAGATGGACGTCTCTCATCCACGGCGCTGGACCATGATCCTTTCATCGCCTCCTCTCGCTTCATCAGCGCCGTCGTCCACCTTGCCGTTGCCTCTCCTATGACCGCCTCGTCCATGACAACATGATATATCCCCTGACCCGGCCGTCTGCCGTCTAAAGTCTTCTTCCCTGCCGCCGACAGCCATTGCACCCGCAGCACCCTCAACGTATCAGCATAGGCCTACACCGCATCGCAAGAGAGGTGGTACTCTTCCATATGTGCTTAAGTTATTGATCTCACCCGGAAAATAGACCGTAATTTGTTTACTGTACTTTTCTTGTCCGTACCAAATCGTAGTGGCTAGTTGAAAGCAAACATTGGTTGCGAAGTAGCTTTGTCCGGTTTGCACCTTCAGATCCGCCATGGCACGGGCACTATACTCGTAAAGCTTATGGTTTCCCCCTTTATATTCACTACCATCATCGTAGGTGCTTCGTGTCATGCTAGCACTGCTCCTCAAGACCTCAACCCAAAGCTTACATGCTGAAATACGAATCTGATATGATGCTCATATCACTAAAACAGAGAACGTTTAATTGGTCACTTAATGTTCCTATATTTGTTTCGAAAATCATGTGCGCCACCCACTGGTCCAGCTAGTTTCACTTTCCTGATTTTTCTCTTGATGCTTAGGGTTTTCCCCTTTTATCTACTCTACTATGATCTGCGTAGGTGCTTTCTGTCGTACTGGCATTACTCCACCCTTCAAGCTAAACAACACAACACTCAGAATTCGAAAGCTTAGTTGTTCAAATATGATTGTGATATGATACTGATATTAGTTAACCGACACATTTAATTGGTTAGCTAAAGGTCCCACTTGAGTTTCCAAATGCATGTCGCGACATATAGAGAGATAGCATAATTGCATTTCTTTGTCACTTGTTGACCGTACTTTCTTGTCCATACCAAATCTTAGTTGTTATTTCAAAGCAAACATCGGTTGCTAACTATCCTTTGCGCGGTTTGCAGCTTCAGATCTGCCATCCCACTGCCACGGTCAACACTGTACTCATCATGCTTATGTTTTTCCCCATTTTATGATGACCACGATAAGCCTACGTGGTTCGTGTCATAATAGCACTGCTCCACCCATCGAGCTAAACAAGCTTAGTTGTACAAATTCATATCTGATATTATTGCTGATATTAAAACTGAGAGATGTTTAATTGGTGAGCTAAATGTTCCTACTTTAGTTTCGAAATGCATGTGAGCCACATATGGAGAGACCGGAAAGAATAGTATTTCTCTGTGCGCTCTGGTTCATCATGGGTGGCCAACCGACATTGTATTGAAAGACTTGTCATATCTTCAATCTGCTTGCTCTTCTGCTCTTCTTTAAGATGATACTCTTCTCTTGCGGTCGACTGGTCAGGTCGAGTTGTTCTCCCTTAGTATATTTTGAATCTGTCAGGTCAGGTCGACTTGTTCTTCTTTACTATATGTTGAAGCTATCATCTGCGAAGTGTCATCACTTCTGGAGCTCTCATATTTTGAGTAGCAGGCCACATTATATTAATGCACACAACAAATTACAGTATGCATGGCATCTTTTAAATAAATTACAGAGATAGCACAAAGGGGTTTACAGGGAGGTAGTATTGGATTAGAATCACTTCTGCATTACAAAGAAAACCTCACTTGTTTTTATGTTTTCGTGCATGTTAGATATTGAACATTATCAAATTGAATATGAGAATGGGCGCACGAGAGGAATATTGCGGAACGATCCACTGGCTAACAAACTTGGCATGGTGGAGGATGGCCTATCTTATTCACCCATCAAGGTGCTTGCTCTAGCTTTGCAAAGTTAGATTGGTCGCACATATTTTGCATCTGACCTCTTGCATTACTTCTACTTTGTTACACCATATGCTTAGTTTAAGCATCATATATGATTATATGCCATACCTATCCATTTTCTGTACCTATTCCATGTGTCGTCCTACTATGTTTTTCCAGTCAAATGTTGTTCTTTCGTAATAGATGTCCAAAAGGAAGAGGGTGAGTGCAGATCCTCAAGGAGTACAAACTATGTATTTGGATAAGGTAGTGATACCTGTTAAATCAGATAGATCAGCAGCCACAGAAAACACAGGCCCAACTGTACCACACTTTACCCCTACTCCAGTGGCCAAACCCCTATTAGAACTGCTGGGAGCCCAGCGTCAAGTACTGTCTATGATATCAATTCAAAATTTGAACTCCTAAATTTCTGCTTGTGCCTTACCTTCTCTCTTGTATGAAAACTAATTTCAGATGAATCTCCTTGCTCAAAGGATCATACGGTCTCAAAACAATAATGGGCTTTGCATTGCTCTCGTCAGTACCTCTCTTCCTTTTGCCTTGTAACGCTATACTTAATTAATTGCTATTTGATTATGTATCATCAGTCTGCACCTGAGCTTCATTATCCTCTGTTTCTTCCAATATTATTTGATCTATATTTACTCTTTGCAAAATGTAGAATAATGGCAACACTTATAAAGAATTTTCTTTGGGGAATTCCATCCCGTGTTAACATGTAATGTAAGTTCATCCTTCTCAAGCCTTCAAACTTTGTTCTAGTATAGATTTGGATAGGCATCATTTCCTCCACTACTGTTTGCTTTGCTGTTTACATCTGATTGGATGTTTGCAACAACTACCAGTTTCGAATAGTAGTTGTAAAAACATGTTCCTTATGTAGAACATATCCATTTATTTGCTTATATAATTGTGAAACCTGTTACGTGTCTCCTTGTTTCTCTTTCAGAGTCGTATCTCTTACGCCAGGCAGAACTTTAGGGAAGATAGTGAGCCAAACCATCTTGTGGACAGCGAGATGACCCCAAGGTCCTGTCTTGATTAAGACAATGAGTTGAAGCTACTCACCAGCAGGTGTGAGACAACCTCTGTGCAGTCGCTGCCTCAATCAGTTCGACTTCTTTAGTCTCAACTTAAAGAGGAAAGGCTTGCTTCAGCTCAGCTCCGACTTGAAGTCAAATATGCAATGAAGATGTCAGAGGACTGCCGTGCGCACCATCAAGCCTTAAATCTAGTGTTGATGCATCTAGCGTTGACACAACTGAGGTCTACTCAGCTTCTTCAGCTGTTTGGGGGCCCCTTCCTGGCCAGGCCTAGTGCCTTCTGAAGTGCTCTCAGTTTTGTATATTCTTTTGTTGGCGCGTTTATTTGCACTGGTGGCGAACTTTGATGCCGAGTGGATGTAATATGTGATAGCCGTGATAGCCTAGCGTAAGTTGCTTGCTTATTTATTTCCATGTTGTCTTGTTTATTTGTTTGCTTGTAGTCATTGCAGTTCTTTTTTCGCGGTTTGCTAGTGGCTGCAATAACCTATTTTTGAAAACTAGGCTACAATAACCATAGGCTAATATTTACTGTAGTGACATTGGGCCTCCTACGGGCCGTAGAAACAGTGGGCCTTCTACGGGCCGTAGAAACAATGGGCCTTCTAAGGGCCGTAGAAACAATGGGCTTTCTACGGGCCGTATCATCAATGGGCCTTATACGGGCAGTATGATAACATGGGCCAATAACAGGCTGCATTATGCCCGTAAACGGGCTATAGTTGGAATCGTCCTTTCATGGGCCGACCATAACGGGCCATCAATAGGCCGTATTTCATGACGCTATGAAAACGGCCCAACGTATTAACGGACCACAAACGGGCTGACTGTAACCACAAGCTGAATTTGGCCCACAAGCAGAAAATGACAGTAACGGGCCGTATGTAAACGAATGCTGGAAATGAGCCCAAGAATAAATGGGCTCCGACAAGGCCGAAAGATAACATGGGCTGGAAACAGCCCAACGGAATAACGGGCCGTTAATGGGTATAAAGTGATACACTGTTCATTACGGGCCAATTTCACCACGGGCCGTTAATGGGTGTAAAGTGATACACTGTTCATTACGGGCCAGTTTCACCACGAGCCATTAATAGGCCAAGAGTTACATAGGGCCTCATATGGGCCGAAAGACGTCATGGGCCATACATGGGCCAGAAGTGAAAACGGGCTGGAATCATATTGGGTGGCCCAGATGACGCTACTGGGCCTAATTCGGATAGGGCGTAACGGGCCTTGGGTTAGCGGGCTGTAAATGGGCTATATGCAAACATGACGTTAACAGGCTTTCCAGGGGCCGGCCCGCCACATTTTGACCAAGTCAAATGGGCCGGCCTTTTCGCAGGAATGGGCCTCTGTTGGACCATGCCACGTGTCGACGTATCATAGGCGCCTTCCATCCCATGAATGGATGACATCTGTCCCAACGATGAGCAGACACGTGTTTCCTCCATCCAATGATGACTTTACACATGGAAAATCCCCATTGGTCGGGGCTGTTAATGGGTTATCGGATCCAAAACCCAACCCGATAGCTTAACGGTGTTCCGTTACAGTGGATGCCACGTGTCGGTCACCCTTCAGGAAAGCACTTCTGTGACGCGCGATTTATCGTCATGGAAGTGGACACTTCCGTGATGATAATTTTGGTAAGGTCATGGAACACTTCTACGACATCACAGGTATGACTTCTTGATTCTGTCATAAATTTGTCATGGTTGTACATGCATGAAAAAAAATGCGACCTACTGTGACAAACACGTATCATCACGGAAGTGTATTTTTTTTGTAGTGGAGGAAGGTGGCTTATTGTCAACCAGGTCTTCAATATGGCCATAGCCATCACTCAGCGCCTACTTCGACTCGGCCCAGTTCGCCGCCTTGGTCCCGTACTCGGCTTGGAGGGCGGCCTCGCTCTCCTTCACCGCTTTTAGGGCCGCCTTGTGGATCTCCTCCTGGTCGGCCAGTTTCTTGGCCAGGCGGTCACGCTCTTGAGCCACGGTGTTGCACTCGGCCTCCTTGGCTCGCAGCGCGGTTTGGGCTTCACCCAGTTGCTGCTGCAGGTCGGCATTGGCCTCTGAAGAGACGGTAAAGAAGAAAAAGACAATGTAGGTAGGCGGCCCGAATCTCGGGGACTACACCTAGTGGGTGCACTGATGCGCCCCCACGAGAGATAAAAGATGGAGCACTTCGATTCTCAGACAAGTCGGCGGTCTTCTAAGTCAGCTCCCGGGTATGGGAGTTGAAGGCGGTCGCGTGGAGGTTATGATAGTCCCGCAAAAGGGACAAACAAACAAATAAGGACAAGTTAGCACCCGAAGTCTACTAAGAAGTTCCAAGCCGCCTACTCAGCAGCCGACTCGGAACTCGGGGACTACACCATTCAAGAACAAGAAGCAAAAAGCGAGAAGCTTACCCGGATGGCTGAATGCGTCGCCAGGAACTCTTGGTTGTATTTCTTAAGCACGGCAGCCTGAGACTGAAGCCGGGCCCGGACGTCTTGCGCCGCCGCATTCAGCACGGCCGTCCT
Organism: Triticum aestivum; assembly: GCF_018294505.1. Classification (NCBI taxonomy): domain Eukaryota; kingdom Viridiplantae; phylum Streptophyta; class Magnoliopsida; order Poales; family Poaceae; genus Triticum; species Triticum aestivum. The sequence goes on along the minus strand of NC_057810.1, from coordinate 609,292,043 downwards.
GCCACCCAGTGTCCACCCCGGCGAGCTGACGCTCGCCGTCTCCATCTCCTGGGCCGACGAGCTTGAGCCCGCGACCTTCTGTGGGTTTGGCGCCGAAGTCGCCTTCCCTGTGCGCTGGCGTGCTGGAGATCAGACCACAAGGTCCGCCCTTGCAGCCAGCTCGCCTCTAGCTGGTGGCACAGGCGGTGTGCTAGGTTGGCCGCCTTGGTCCGCCGCAGTTGGCGCTGGCATAGCCGCCTCCTTCTCCAGGGCGATGACGTCGCCCTCCGCCCTCTCCATCACCGGCTAGTCGCCACCGGCTCCCTCCGGCTGCACCACCAGGATCTCAGGCGCCACGGAGCGGAGAGGTATGATGAGCTGCAGGGGCTGGTTGCGTAAGGCTTCCTCCGCATGCGCCGCGGCTGCAGCATCTGCTTGGGCCTTGGCCGCCGCGTCGGTCTGCACCCATGCCGTCTCCTCTGTCGCCTCCTGCGCTGCCTTGGCGACAGCCGCCCTCTGCTGCTCTGCCTCCCACTCCTCGTGCGCCTCCCGTGCATTCCGCTCCGCCGCCGCCTGAAGCTCGGCGCGAGGGTCCATGCAGTGTGCACTGGCAGAACCTCCCGCCGCTCCAACCATGGAGGCGGCGGCAGACCGCTCAAGAGAGAGCGGAGCCCTGTTTCCAAGACAAGACAAAGAAAAATCAGAATACTACTCACAAGAAGGAAGAAAGAATACGTAAGGGAGTCGGCGCTTACACAGAAACCATCTGCGGCTTCTTCACCACCTTACAGAAGCGGGTGGCCTTCGCGGCTGCTTCGTCTCGCTTGGTCGCCACAACTGAGCCCTTGGGCTTCTTTGTCCGGCTGTCGAAAAGGATTGGCACGGCCCGACGCTTCTGTGCGCCGCCTCGGGCAGCCAGCACGGCAAACGAGCTCGCGCCCTGCTAGTCGGACGCCGGCTGGCGGCGTGGGGCGACTTTCCCCTCTTCGTTGTCTGGCCAGTCCTCGAGGCCGGCTCCGAGCCCCGAGCCGCCTGCCTCGCTGCCTCCTCCCATGGCATCGTCGTCCAAGGCGGCCGCCCCCAAGTCGGGGTCGTCCACATTGCTCTCCGTTCGGTCGGGGAGAAATTGGCGCTCCGGCCCCACAGCGTCGGCTGCCGGCTGGAGGAGGGGGCTCTGTACCATAAGCCGATTGGTCGAGTCGGCCAAAAAGAACTCGGCAATAGAAGGAAAAAGAGAAGAAAAGGAAACTTACCATAGGCGGGGTTCGGCGCGTGAATACGGGTCCTTGCCAAACCGCCACTCGTCCATGAGCTTGCAGTTTGCAAGGTAGTTCACCATGTGAGCTACCTCTGCATGAGGCATCTCCTTGGTGCACAACTGGCTTGGGTCGAGGTGCCCGCTCATCTGACAGATCATGTGAGGGCGGCCCTAGAGGAGGAGCACCAGGGGCGCCATGAAGGCGGTCAGCAAGTCGGGCCCGGTGAGGCCCTCCGACTTGATCAACACCCGGAGCCGCGCGACAGCGATGGCTCCAGAAGGCGACAGTGACCTGGCCCGATAGGACCAGTTGGGCCGCTTCCCAGTCGGCGGGCCGGCTATGTAAGCTGGTAGGTTGACCCTGTAACCTTCCGGGAAGATGCTCTTCACGTAGAAATATGACTATTTCCACATCTTCACCGACTAGATCAGCGTGATGGGAGGAAATGGTTTGTCGGCCGACCCCCGCACCGCGACGAAGGCGCCGCACTGAGACGGCACGCTCTTGACGACGGTGCCGAGCTTAGAGTAGAAAAATTCCTCCCAAAGCTCTATGGTGGGGAGGATGCCGAGGAAGCCTTCGCACAGAGTGACGAAGGTGGATAGCAGCACCACCGTGTTCGGGGTGAGGTGGTGTGGCTGAAGATTGTAGAAGTCGAGGAAGGAGCGGAAGAAGCCGCTCGCCGGCAGGCCAAGGCCGCGTAGGCAGTGCAAGCGGAAGATGACCCGCTCGCCCTCCTCCGGCGCTGGCGAGATCTCCCGCTCCGGCACGAGGCAGACCCTCACATAGTCCTCGTCGGGCAGCCGCCACGTCTTGCGGAGAAAATCGATGTGATCTTCGTGAACGTTGGAGCCGTCCCAGGGTCCGGTGCGCGCCATGGTGGTGAAAGGTTGACGGAGAAGGCGTGGCGATGGCGAAAGCGCGACCCCGCAACGGCGAAGCTGTGGTGTAGCAAGATGGTCGGAGGAGCGGCGCGGTCGCGAATGGCAGCGGCTACAGAGGAGAAGACGAAGAAAGAAATGGCGGAGTGGGAGGCGAGCGCGCGTGCGTCTGCCGCTCCCCCTCCTCCTCCTACTTATAGCCGCAGTACAACAAAGCCGAGGGGGCAGGACATGGGGGACATGGGATTAACTGCGCCCACTCCCCCATGACCCGCGATTATTACGCTTTAAAGGCGTGCGGCAACTCCCATTGAAATGCCAACCACCCGCCTCGGCCATAGAGGATCCGCGCGTGGGCCGAGGCGTGGTAGTGGCGGGCCCCAGCCTGCAGCGACGTCCCATCGCGCGCGTGGGCTAGCAGGCTGGTTCTCCTGAAGGGTACCATGTGGCACACGGATGGCGGGCGACCGTCCCGCCGCCCGGCGCGCGCGCCAGCTGGTTCCCGCCTTCAGACTCTAAAATATTTCCAGACGGCGCGTCTGATCAAGGCCGGCTCCTAGCTGTCGGCTCTTCAAGATAGGAAGCTGCTCAGGCTTCTCGTCCCCCTATCAGCCGTGAAGCCCGACCAGCTTCGGGGACTACTGTCGGAGTAATTGACCATGGGTAGCCTAACCGGCTCCCCCTGGCTCTTCAAAAATATCGGACCGACTGAGCCCTCAAACATCCAAGACGCAGGGCCGCCTTCTCCTGGTTGGCTGTCCCACCGGCCGGCTGCTGGAAGGCGGCAAGGCTCTACGAGCCCTCTCAATGAGGGCTGACTCCTAGCAACCGGCCACCTGAGGGCCGGCTCCTAGCAGGCGGCCCAGCTCGTACCCTCAAAGTTTGCACCCACATAACAACGATAAGACGGGGCGTGGCTATAGTGAAGCCTGCCACCCCCGAATCCCGGAGCAAGTGTGGCCACAGTGCGCCGTATGGGGCAGCCACTACCCTTCCGGCACGACACTGTTGCCATGTTAACCATGACATCACCAATGACAGACTGTTAGTACGGCCCGCAGGCGGCGGGCCCCTCCTGCCAGAGAGATACCAGAAGGCGGCCGAGCTTGACCAGTCAACCTGGGGGGAGGCCGGCTCCCAGCAGTCGGCTCACCCCACCCTAGAAGTTTGTGCACCATTAAGCGGATAAGACGAGGTAAGGCTACAGTGAAAGCCCGCCAGGTGGCGGCACTGTAGCCATGCTTAACCCGACAAAGCCATCATCACCAAGAGTAAGGCAACAGTAACCAGCAACCGACAAGACCCCCAGGCGGTGGGCCCAGCCTGTCGGCCAAGATGCCGGCAGCCGGCAGGACCCACCAGTCGGCGGGCCCCAGCGGCCGGCGGAGAAGCCGACGACTATAGACACTAACGGCTTGGACCCACATCCAGCCAGATTACCATTGTACCCCTGGGGGGTACGCCTATATAAACCCCCCAGGGCACCCATGTAAAGGGTTGATCCCTTAGAGTTTTAGACAACACATAGAGAGAAGAGGAGATCTAGCCTTGCCCTTCTTCTTCCTCTAGCTAAACAGCTCAAGGAGCCTCTTGTAGCTACTTGTTTTGATCTAGTGATCATGCGGAGACCCCGCAGAGCAGGAGTAGGGGTGTTATCTCCTAGGAGAGCCTCGAACCTGGGTAAGATTCGCCGGCGTGCATGTCTTCGCCTTATCCCGTTTCCAGGCACCGACGATGTCTTACTAGCTCCCACAATTATAAGCCACCCGTTGGCTTATGTCGCACCTACCACCTGACATCGATGTCAAGGATTCAACTAATCCCATATATAGTTCCCTTTATCTATCGGTATGTTACTTGCCCGAGATTCGATCGTCGGTATCTCCATACCTAGTCCAATCTCGTTGCCGGCAAGTCTCTTTACTCGCTCTGTAATAGAAGATCACGTGGCTAACTTATTAGTCACATTGCTTGCAAGCTCATTATGATACTGTATTACCGAGTGGGTCCTGAGATACCTCTCCGTCATATGGAGTGACAAATCCCAGTCTTGATCCATGCCAAACAAACACCCTCGGAGATACCGGTAGAGCACCTTTATAGTCACCCAGTTACGTTGCAGCGTTTGGTACACACAAGGTACTCCTCCGGTGTTAGTGAGTTGCATGATCTTACGATCAGATCGTGGGGGAGAATATTTAAGTCACGAATTTGGTACGCACTTAAAGAAATGTGGAATCGTTTCACAACTCACGCCGCCTGGAACACCTCAGCGTAACGGTGTGTCTGAGCGTCGTAATCGCACTCTATTGGATATGGTGCGATCTATGATGTCACTCACCGATTTACCGCTATCATTTTGGGGATACGCTCTAGAGACAACTACATTCACTTTAAATAGGGCACCGTCTAAATCCGTTGAGACGACACCGTATGAATTATGGTTTGGGAAGAAACCTAAGTTGTCATTTCTAAAAGTTTGGGGATGCGATGGTTATGTCAAGAAACTTCAACTTGAAAAGCTCGAACCCAAGTCGGAAAAATGTGTCTTCATAGGATACCCTAAGGAAACCATTGGGTATACCTTCTACCTCAGATCCGAAGGCAAGATCTTTTTTGCCAAGAATGGGTCCTTTCTGGAGAAAGAGTTTCTCTCGCGAGAAGTAAGTGGGAGGAAAGTAGAACTTGATGAAGTATTGCCTCTTGAACCGAAAAGTAGCGCAACTCAAGAAAATGTTTCTGTGGTGCCTGCACCAGATAGAGAGGAAGTTAATGATGATGATCAAGGTACTTCAGATCAAGTTTCTACTGAACTTCGAAGGTCCACAAGGACGCGTTCCACACCAGAATGGTATGGCAACCCTGTCCTAGAAATCATGTTGTTAGACAACGGTGAACCTCCGAACTATGAAGAAGCGATGGCGGGCCCAGATTCCAACAAATGGCTTGAAGCCATGCAATCTGAGATAGGATCCATGTATGAAAACAAAGTATGGACTTTGACAGACTTGCCCGATGATCGGCGAGCGATAGAAAATAAATGGATCTTTAAGAAGAAGACGGACGCGAATGGTAATGTGACCATCTATAAAGCTTGACTTGTCGCTAAGTGTTATCGACAAGTTCAAGGGGTTGACTATGATGAGACCTTCTCACCCGTAGCGAAGCTTAAGTCCGTCCGAATCATGTTAGCAATTGCCGCATTCTACGATTATGAGATATGGCAAATGGACGTCAAAACAACATTCCTTAACGGCTTTCTTAAGGTTTTTTTGATTCTAAGAATGCTAACAAGGTATGCAAGCTCCAGCGCTCCATCTATGGGCTTGTGCAAGCATCTCAGAGTTGGAACATTCGCTTTAATGAAATGATCGAAGCGTTTGGGTTTATGCAGACTTATGGAGAAGCCTGCGTTTACAAGAAAGTGAGTGGGAGCTCTGTAGCATTTCTCATATTATATGTGGATGACATACTTTTGATGGGAAATGATATAGAACTTTTGGACAACATTAAGGCCTACTTGAATAAGTGTTTTTCAATAAAGGACCTTGGAGAAGCTTCTTACATATTAGGCATCATGATCTATAGAGATAGATCAAGACGCCTCATAGGTCTTTCACAAAGCACATACCTTGATAAGATATTGAAGAAGTTCAATATGGATCAGTCCAAGAAGGGGTTCTTGCCGGTGTTGCAAGGTGTGAAATTGAGCTCGGCTCAATGTCCGACCACGGCAGAAGATAGAGAAAAGATGAGTGTCGTCCCCTATGCCTCGGCCATAGGGTCTATCAGGTGTGCCATGCTGTGTACCAGACCTGATGTAAACCTTGCCATAAGTTTGGTAGGAAGGTACCAAAGTAATCCTGGCATGGAACACTGGACAGCAGTCAAGAAAATCCTGAAGTAGCTGAAAAGGACTAAGGATATGTTTCTCATATATGGAGGTGACAAAGAGCTCGTCGTAAAGGGTTACGTCAACGCTAGCTTCGACACGGATCTGGATGACTCTAATTCACAAACCAGATACGTGTATATTTTGAATGGTGGGGCAGTAAGCTGGTGCAGTTGCAAGCAAAGCGTCGTGGCGGGATCTACATGTCAAGCGGAGTACATGGCAGCCTCGGAGGCATCACATGAAGCAATCTAGATGAGGGAGTTCATTACCGACCTAGGAGTTATTCCCAATGTGTTGGGGTCGATGAATCTCTTCTGTGACAACACTGGAGCCATTGCCCTTGCCAAGAAGCCCAGCTTTCACAAGAAGACCAGGCACATCAAGCGTCGCTTCAACTCCATTCGTGAAAATGTTCAAGATGGAGACATAGATATTTGTAAACTGCACACAGATCTGAATGTCGCAGATCCGTTGACTAAACCTCTTCCGCGAGCAAAACATGATCAACACCAGAACTCTATGGGTGTTCGATTCATCACAATGTAACTAGATTATTGACTCTAGTGCAAGTGGGAGACTGTTGGAAATATGCCCTATAGGCAATAATAAAATGGTTATTATTATATTTCCTTGTTCATGACAATTGTCTATTGTTCATGCTATAATTGTGTTATCCGGAAATCGTAATACATGTGTGAATACATAGACCACAACATGTCCCTAGTGAGCCTCTAGTTGACTAACTCGTTTATCAATGGATTGTTACGGTTTCCTAACCATGGACATTAGATGTCACTGAAAACGGGATCACATCATTGGGAGAATGATGTGATGGACAAGACCAATTCCTAAGCATAGCACAAGATCGTGTAGTTCGTTTGCTAGAGATTTTCTAATGTCAAGTATCATATCCTTAGACCATGAGACCGTGTAACTCCCGGATACCATAAGAGTGCTTTGGGTGTACCAAACGTCACAACGTAACAGGGTGGCTATAAAGGTACACTACAGGTGTCTCCGAAAGTGTCTGTTGGGTTGACACGAATCGGGACTGGGATTTGTCACTCCGTATGACGGAGAGGTATCTCTGGGCCCACTCGGTAATGCATCATCATAATGAGCTCAATGTGACCAAGTGGTTGGTCACGGGATCATGCATTATGGTACAAGTTAAATGACTTGCCGGTAACGAGATTGAACGAGGTATTGGGATACCAACGATCGAATCTCGGGCAAGTAATGTACCGATTGACAAAGGGAATTGTATACGGGATTACTTGAATCCTCGACATCGTGGTTCATGTGATGAGATCATCGAGGAACATGTAGGAGCCAACATGGGTATCCAGATCCCGTTGTTGGTTATTGACCGGAGAGTCATCTCGGTCATGTATGTATGTCTTCCGAACTCGTAGGGTGTACACACTTAAGGTTCGGTGATGCTAGGGTTGTAGAGATATTAGTATGCGGTAACCCAAAAGTTGTTCGGAGTCCCGGATGAGATCCCGGACGTCACGAGGAGTTCCGGAATGGTCCGGAGGTGAAGATTTGTATATAGGAAGTTCAGTTTCGGCCATCGGGAAAGTTTCGGGGGTCACCGGTATTGTACCGGGACCACCGGAAGGGACCCGGGGTCCACCGGGTGGGGCCACCTATACCGGAGGGCCCCATGGGCTGTAGTGGGAAGGGAACCAGCCCCTGTGGGCTGGTGTGCGCCCCTTGGGCCTTCCCCTGCGCCTAGGGTTGGAAACCCTAGGGGTGGGGGCGCCCCACCTGACTTGGGGGGCAAGTTACCCCCTTTGCCGCCCTCCTTGAGATTTGATCTCTAGGGGGCCGGCACCCCGCAGGGCCCCTATATAAAGAGGGCGGAGGGAGGGCTGTGCACCCTAGCCCCTGGCGCCTCCCTCTTCCCCCCCGTAACACCTCTCCCTCTCACCGAGCTTGGCGAAGCCCTGCCGAGATCGCCGCTGCTTCCACCACCACGCCGTCGTGCTGCTGGATCTCCATCAACCTCTCCTTCCCCCTTGCTGGATCAATAAAGAGGAGATGTCTTCCCCAACCGTACGTGTGTTTAACGCGGAGGTGCCGTTCGTTCGGCGCTAGGATCATTGGTGATTTGGATCACGACGAGTACGACTCCATCAACCCCGTTCTCATGAACGCTTCCGCTCACGATCTACAACAGTATGTAGATGCACTCCTCTCTCTCATTGCTAGATGACTCCATAGATTGATCTTGGTGATGCGTAGAAATTTTTTATTTTCTGCAACATTCCCCAACAGTGGCATCATGAGCTAGGTCTATGCGTAGTTTCTATGCACGAGTAGAACACAAGATTGTTGTGGGCGTCGATTTTGTAAATTTACTTGCCACTACTAGTGTTATCTTGTTTCGGCGACATCGTGGGATGAAGCGGCCCGGACCGACCTTACACGTATGCTTACGTGAGACAGGTTCCACCGACTGACATGCACTAGTTGCATAAGGTGGCTAGCGGGTGTCTGTCTCTCCCACTTTAGTCGGATCGGATTTGATGAAAAGGGTTCTTATGAAGGGTAAATAGAAATTGGCATATCACGTTGTGGTTTTGGCGTAGGTAAGAAACATTCTTGCTAGTAACCTATAGCAGCCACGTAAAAACATGCAACAACAATTAGAGGACGTCTAACTTGTTTTTGCAGCATATGCCGTGTGATGTGATATGGCCAAAAGGATGTGATGAATGAAATATATGTGATGTATGAGATTGATCATGTTCTTGTAATAGGAATCACGACTTGCATGTCGATGAGTATGACAATCGGCAGGAGCCATAGGAGTTGTCTTTATTTTTTGTATGACCTGCGTGTCATTGAAAAACGCCATGTAGTTACTTTACTTTATTGCTAAACACGTTATCCATAGAACTAGAAGTAATCGTTGGTGTGAAAACTTCATGAAGACACGATGATGGAGATCATGGTGTCATGCCGGTGACGATGATGATCATGGCGCCCCGAAGATGGAGATCAAAAGGAGCAAAATGATATTGGCCATATCATGTCACTATTTGATTGCATGTGATGTTTATCATGTTTTTGCATCTTATTTGCTTAGAACGACGGTAGTAAATAAGATGATCCCTCATAATAATTTCAAGAAAGTGTTCCCCCTAACTGTGCGCCGTTGCAAAAGTTCGTTGTCTCGAAGCACCACGTGATGATTGGGTGTGATAGATTCTAACATTCACATACAACGCGTGTAAGCCAGATTTACACATGCAAAACACTTAGGTTGACTTGACGAGCCTAGCATGTACAGACATGGCCTCGGAACACAAGAGACCGAAAGGTCGAACATGAGTCGTATAGAAGATATGATCAACATGAAGATGTTCATCGATGATGACTAGTCCGTCTCACGTGATGATCGGACACGACCTAGTTGACTCGGATCATGGATCACTTAGATGACTAGAGGGATGTCTATCTGAGTGGGAATTCATTATATAATTTGATTAGATGAACTTAATTATCATGAACTTAGTCTAAAATCTTTGCAATATGTCTTGTAGATCAAATGGCCCATGCTAATGTTGCCCTCAACTTCAACGCGTTCCTAGAGAAAACCAAGCTGAACGACGATGGCAGCAACTATACGGACTGGGTCCGGAACTTGAGGATCATCCTCATAGCTGCCAAGAAAGCATATGTCCTAGATGCACTGCTAGGTGAAGCACCCGTTTTCCCAGCAACTCAAGACGTTATGAACGCCTGGCAGTCACGTAGTGATGATTGATACGTCTCCAACGTATCTATAATTTTTGATTGCTCCATGCTATATTATCTACTGTTTTGGGCAATATTGGGCTTTATTATCCACTTTTATATTATTTTTGGGACTAACCTATTAACCGGAGGCCCAGCCCAGATTTGCTGTTTTATGCCTATTTCAGTGTTTCGAGGAAAAGGAATATCAGATGGAGTCAAAACGGAACGAAATCAACTGGAGAAGTTATTTTTGGAAGGAAAGCCACCCGATAGACTTGGAGTGCACGTCAGGGAAGAAGGGAGGTGCCCACGAGGGTGGGGGGCGCTCCCACCCCCCTAGGCCGCGTCCCCCTGCCTCGTGGCCCCCCATTCGATTCACCGACGTACTTCTTTCACCCATATATACCTACATACCCTAAAACATCCAGAACAGAAGATAGATCGGGAGTTCCGCCGCCGCAAGCCTCTGTAGCCACGAAAAACCTCTCGGATCCCATTCCGGCACCCTGCCGGAGGGGGAACCCATCACCGGTGTCCATCTTGATCATCCCGGTGCTATCCATGACGAGGAGGGAGTAGTTCACCCTCGGGGCTGAGGGTATGTACCAGTAGCTATGTGTTTGATCTCCATCTCTCTCTCTCGTGTTCCCTCTATGGCATGATCTTGATGTATCCCGAGCTTTTCTATTGTAGTTGGATCTTATGATGTTTCTCCTCCTCTACTCTCTTATGATGAATTGAGTTTCCCCTCTGAAGTTATCTTATCGGATTTAGTCTTTTATGAGAACACTTGAAGTATGTCTTGCCGTTATTTTCTGTGGTGACAATGGGATATCATGTGCCACTTGATGTATGTTTTGGTGATCAACTTGTGGGTTTCGTGACATTGGGAACCTATGCATAGGGGTTGGCACACGTTCTTGACTCTCCGATAGAAACTTTGGGGCACTCTTTGAAGTACTTTGTGTTGGTTGGATGAATCTGAGATTGTGTGATGCATATCGTATAATCATGCCCACGGATACTTGAGGTGACAATGGAGTATCTAGGTGACATTAGGGTTTTGGTTGATTTGTGTCTTAAGGTGTTATTCTAGTACGAACTCTTTTATAGATTGATCCGAACGAATAACTTTGAGGTGGTTTCGTACCCTACCATAATCTCTACGTTTGTTCTCCGCCATTAGTGGCTTCGGAGTGACTCTTTGTTGCATGTTGAGGGCTTGTTATATGATCTATCTATGTTATTATTGTTAAGAGAACTTGCACTAGTGAAAGTATGAACCCTAGGCCTTCTTTCCTATCATTGCAATACCGTTTACGCTCACTTTTATCATTAGTTACCTTGCTGTTTTTATATTTTCAGATTACAAAAACCTATATCTACCATCCATATTGCACTTGTATCACCATCTCTTCGCCGAGCTAGTGCACCTATACAATTTACCATTGAATTGGGTGTGTTGGGTACACAAGAGTATTTCTGTTATTTGGTTGCAGGGTTGTTTGAGAGATACCATCGTCATCCTACGCCTCCTACGGATTGATAAACCTTAGGTCATCTACTTGAGGGAAATTTGCTACTGTCCTACAAACCTGTGCACTTGCAGGCCCAACAACATCTACAAGAAGAAGGTTGTGTAGTAGACATCAAGCTATTTTCTGGCGCCATTGCCGGGGAGGCTATGTAAGTGAAGGTACATCTTTAGATCTTGCAATCCAAACTTTTTGTTTCTTGTTTTAGCACTAGTTTAGTCTATAAAAGAAAATTACAAAAAAATGGAATTGAGTTTGTCTCATACGCTTCACCTTTTTAATGTCTTTCGTGAAAATGATGGGAAGGAAAATTGTGCTCAAGTACTAGAAGAATAATTACATAGAATGCTTGGCATAAAATATGTGAATGATGATCATGATTGCAATGTTGTTAGTATGAATTCCTTGAATATCCATGATTCTAATGATATGCAAAGCCACAAGCTTGGGGAAGCTATGTTTGATGAAGATGATATTTTTTGTCCCCCAAGCTTTGATGATCAAATTTACTATGATGAAAGCATGCCTCCTATCTATGATAATTATTGTGATGACACGTATGCTTTAAATAATAATGATAACCATGAAACTTGTCATCTTGATCCTAATTTTAAATCATATGATAGTTATTTTGTTGAGTTTGCTCCCACTACTATTCATGAGAAGAATTTTGCTTATGAGGAGAGTAGTAAATTTTCTATGCTAGTAGATCATGAAAAGAATGCTTTAGGTGCTGGTTATGTTGTTGAATTCATTCATGATGCTACTGAAAATTATTATGAGGGAGGAACATATGCTTGTAGGAATTGCAATAATATCAAGTTTCCTCTCTTTGTGCTTCAAGTTTTGAAGCTATGCTTGTTTTACCTACCTATGCTAGTTGATTATCGTTCCCATAATTTGTTTGCTCACAAAATCCCTATGTATAGGAAGTGGGTTAGACTTAAAAGTGCTAGTCATATGCTTCATGATGCTCCCGTTATGTTTCAGTTCTTATCTTTTATGTGAGCATCATTGTCATCATCATGCCTAGCTAGAAAGGCATTAAAGAAAAGCGCTTGTTGGGAGACAACCCAATACTTATCCTTACTGTTTTTGTGTGTTCACATGATTATGCTACTGTAGTAATCATGTTTTATAGATTTTGTTTCAATAAAGTGCCAAGTAAGACCTTTAGGATAGCTTACGGTGATAGTTGTGTTGATCCTGCTGAAAATCAGAAACTTTTGCACCCAGTAAATTAGTTTGTTTAATTCACATAAACGTGATTCTGATCTGATTCTTTTTGCTATGGATTGGTACACGAATTGCTTAGGACTTCCTAATTTGGTAGGATGTTTGGAGTTCCATAAATATATGTTTGATATAGATTATTACAGACTGTTCTGTTTTTGACAGATTCTGTTTTCTATGTGTTCTTTGCTTATTTTGATGAATCTATGAGTAGTATCGGAGGGTATGAAACATAGATAAGTTGGAGTACAGTAGATATTAGACCAATATGAATTTAGAATGAGTTAATTAAAGTACCAATGTGGTGGTTTTGTTTTCTTTCACTAACGGAGCTTATAAGATTTCCTGTTGAGTTTTGTGTTGTGAAGTTTTCAAGTTTTGGGTAAAGATTCGATGGACTATGAAATAAGGAGTGGCAAGAGCCTAACATTGGGGATGCCCAATGCACCCCAAGTTAATATTCAAGGAAACCAAGAGCCTAAGCTTGGGGATGCTTCGGAAGGCATCACCTCTTTCGTCTTCATTCATTGGTAACTTTACTTGGAGCTATATTTTTATTCACCACATGATATGTGTTTTGCTTGGAGCATCATTTTATTTTGTTAGTATTAGCTTGTTGTTATTTATAATAATGTTTTGCATCTTTAGTTTCAATAAAGAAGTCAAGGATAGCCTTTGCCATGCTTATTTTGCTAGTATACATGTTCCTGTTTGAAAAACAGAAAGTTTACCGCTGTTGCAAAAATTCCCTAGAAAAGTCAGAAAGTGGTATAATGTTGAATCTTTTTTCATATTGAGATCTCATAAATTTATTACAGTGGGAATTTTAGTTAATAATTTTTGGAGTCAGGGAAGTATTGATACTCTTGCATTCTTTACAGACTGTACTGTTTTGGCAGATTGCTGTTATGGTTGCATTGTTTGCATATGTTTGCTTGATTAATGATTCTATTTGAGGATAGGAGTATTAAATATGCATAGGCATTTAGTATGCAACATTGAATAATTATTTTAGTGATTTGTTACAGTAGAAAATGATAAGGTTTTGCATTGGTTTATACTAACCTACCTCATGAGTTCTTGTTGAGTTTGTTGTGGATGAAGCTTTTTGATTAAAAGAGAAACCATGATATGAGAGGAATTAAGGAGACACAAAAGTTCAAGCTTGGGGATTCCCAAGGCACGCCAAGATAATATTTCAAGAAGTCTCAAGCATCTAAGCTTGGGGATGCCCCGGTAGGCATCCCACCTTTCTTCTTCAACAACTATCGGTTAGTATTGGTTGAGCCTAAGTTTTTGCTTCTTCACATGAGTTGTGCTATCCTTGCAATGTAGTTTTCTTTAGCTTTGCTTGCTGTTTGAATAAAGTATCAAGATCTGAAATTATTAAATGAGAGAGAGAGTCTTCGCATAGTTGCATAATTATTTAGCTACTCATTGACCTTCACTTATATCTTTCGGAGTAGTTTGTCATTTGCTCTAGTGCATCACTTATACCTTTTAGAGCATGGTGGTAGTTTTATTTTGAAGAAATAGATGAACTCTCATACTTCACTTAGGTAATTTTGAGAGTCGTTAATAGCATGGTAATTTGCTTAATATTAATATACTTGGTATTCAAGATATGTGAAACTTTCTTATGAGTGTGTTGAATACTAAGAAAAGTTTGATACTTGATAATTGTTTTGAGATATGGAGGTAGTGATATTAAAGTCATGCTAGTTGGGTGATTATGAATTCAAAGAATGCTTGTGTTGAAGTTAGCAAGTCCCGTAGCATGCACATATGGTTAAAGTTGTGTAACAAATTTGAAACATGAAGTGTACCTGGCTTGTGCATCCTTATGAGTGGCGGTCGGGGATGAGCGATGGTCTTTTCCTACCAATCTATCCCCCTAGGAGCATGCGCGTAGTACTTGGTTTTTGATGACTTCTAAATTTTTTCAATAAGTATATTATTTCTTTTGACTAATGTTGAGTCCATGAATTATACGCACTTTTACCTTTCCGCCATTGCTAGCCTCTTCGATACCGTGCATTGCCCTTTCTCACCTTGAGAGTTGGTGCAAACTTCACCGGTGCATCCAAACCCCATGATACGATACGCTCTATCACACATAAGCCTCCTTATATCTTCCTCAAAACAGCCACCATATCTACCTATCATGGCATTTCCATAGCCATTCCGAGATATATTGCCATGCAACTTCCATCATCATATTCATGACGTACATTACTTTTATCATATTGCCATTGCATGATCTTGTAGTTGACATCGTATTTGTGGCAAAGCCACCATGCATTACTTTTCATACATGTCACTCTTGATTCATTGCACCATCCCGGTACACCACCGGAGGCATTCATATAGAGTCATATCTTGTTCTAGTTTTGAGTTGTAATCCTTATGTTGTAATCAATAGAAGTGTGATGATCATCATTTAATAGAGCATTGCCCCCCCCCCAAAGAAAGGCCAAAAAAAAGAAGGCCCAAAAAAAACAATAAATAAATAAATAAATAAAAAGGGGCACTGCTACTATCCTTTTTTTCCACACTTGTGCTTCAAAGTAGCACCATGTTCTTCATATAGCGAGTCTCATATATTGTGCTTCAAAGTAGCACCATGTTTTTCATATAGAGAGTTTCATATGTTTTCACTTTCATATACTAGTGGGAATTTTTCATTATAGAACTTGGCTTGTATATTCCAACGATGGGCCTCCTCAAGTGCCCTAGGTCTTCGTGATCAAGCAAGTTGGATGCACACCCACTTAGTTTCTTTTGATGACCTTTCATACATTTATAGCTCTAGTGCATCCGTTGCATGGCAATCCCTACTCCTCATGTTGAAATCAATTGATGGGCATCTCCATAGCCCGTTGATTATCCTCGTCAATGTGAGACCTTCTTTTTTTTGTCTTCTCCACACAATCCCCATCATCATATTCTATTCCACCCATAGTGTTATATCCATGGCTCACGCTCATGTATTGCGTGAAGGTTGAAATGTTTTGAGATTGTTTAAGTATGAAACAATTGCTTGGCTTGTCATCGGGGGTATAGAAGTTGGGAACATCTTTGTGTGACGAAAATGAAGCATAGCCTAACTATATGATTTTGTAGGGATGAACTTTCTTTTGCCATGTTATTTTGAGAAGACATGATTACTTTGATTAGTATGCTTGAAGTGTTACTATTTCTTTTATCAATATAAACTTTTGTCTTGAATCTTTTGGATCTGAATATTCATATCACAAGTAAGAAGAATTACATTGAAATTATGCCAACTAGCACTCCGCATCAAAAATTATCTTTTTTATCATTTACCTACTCAAGGACGAGCAGGAATTAAGCTTGGGGATGCTTGATACGTCTCCAACGTATCTATAATTTTTGATTGCTCCATGCTATATTATCTACTGTTTTGGGCAATATTGGGCTTTATTATCCACTTTTATATTATTTTTGGGACTAACCTATTAACCGGTGGCCCAACCCAGATTTGCTTTTTTATGCCTATTTCAGTGTTTCGAGGAAAAGGAATATCAGACGGAGTCAAAACAGAACGAAATCAATTGGAGAAGTTATTTTTGGAAGGAAAGCCACCCGATGGACTTGGAGTGCACGTCAGGGAAGAAGGGAGGTGCCCACGAGGGTGGGGGCGCGCGCCCACCACCCTGGGGCGCGCCCCCTGCCTCGTGGCCCCCCCTTCGGTCCACCGACGTACTTCTTTCACCCATATATACCTACGTACCCTAAAACTTCCAGAACAGAAGATAGATCGGGAGTTCCGCCACCGCAAGCCTTTGTAGCAACCAAAAACCTCTCGGGAGCCCGTTCCAGCGCCCTGCCGGAGGGGGAACCCATCACCGGTGGCCATCTTCATCATCCCGGCGCTATCCATGACGAGGAGGGAGTAGTTCACCCTCGGGGCTGAGGGTATGTACCAGTAGCTATGTGTTTGATCTCTCTCTCGCGTGTTCCCTCTATGGCACGGTCTTGATGTATCCCGAGCTTTTCTATTGTAGTTGGATCTTATGATGTTTCTCCCCCTCTACTCTCTTGTGATGAATTGAGTTTCCCCTTTGAAGTTATCTTATCGGATTGAGTCTTTTATGAGAACACTTGATGTATGTCTTGCCGTGATTATCTATGGTGACAATGGGATATCATGTGCCACTTGATGTATGTTTTGGTGATCAACTTGCGGGTTTCGTGACATTGGGAACCTACGCATAGGGGTTGGCACACGTTCTTGACTCTCCGATAGAAACTTTGGGGCACTCTTTGAAGTACTTTGTGTTGGTTGGATGAATCTGAGATTGTGTGATGCATATCGTATAATCATGCCCATGGATACTTGAGGTGACAATGGATTATCTAGGTGACATTAGGGTTTTGGTTGATTTGTGTCTTAAGGTGTTATTCTAGTACGAACTCTTTTATAGATTGATCCGAAAGAATAACTTTGAGGTGGTTTCGTACCCTACCATAATCTCTACGTTTGTTCTCCGCTATGAGTGGCTTCGGAGTGACACTTTGTTGCATGTTGAGGGCTAGTTATATGATCTATCTATGTTATTATTGTTGAGAGAACTTGCACTAGTGAAAGTATGAACCCTAGGCCTTGTTTCCTATCATTGCAATACCGTTTACGCTCACTTTTATCATTAGTTACCTTGCTGTTTTTATACTTTCAGATTACAAAAACCCTATATCTACCATCCATATTGCACTTGTATCACCATCTCTTCGCCGAACTAGTGCACCTATACAATTTACCATTGTATTGGGTGTGTTGGGGACACAAGAGACTTTCTGTTATTTGGTTGCAGGGTTTTTTGAGAGAGACCATCTTCATCCTACGCCTCCTACGGATTGATAAACCTTAGGTCATCCACTTGAGGGAAATTTGCTACTGTCCTACAAACCTGTGCACTTGCGGGCCCAACAACGTCTACAAGAAGAAGGTTGTGTAGTAGACATCAATGATTACTCCCTGGTTTAGTGCGACATGGTTTACAGCTTAGAACCGGGGCTCCAAAAGCGTTTTGAGCAGCACAGAGCATATGAGATGTTCCAAGAGCTGAAAATGGTTTTCCAAGCTCACTCCCGGGTTGAGAGATATGAAGTCTCTGACAAGTTCTACAGTTGTAAGATGGAGGAGAATGGTTCTGTCAGCGAGCACATACTCAGAATGTCTGGGTTGCACAACCGCTTATCTCAACTGGGAGTTAATCTCCCGGATGACGCGGTGGTCGACAGAATCCTCCAGTCGCTCCCACCTAGCTACAAGAGCTTTGTGATGAACTTCAATATGCAGGGGATGGTGAAAACCATTCCTGAGGTATATTCAATGCTGAAATCAGCGGAGGTGGAGATAAAAAAGGAACATCAAGTGTTGATGGTCAGTAAAACCACTAGTTTCAAGAAAGGCAAGGGTAAGAAGAACTTCAATAAGGACGGCAAGGGAGTTGCCGCGCCCGGTAAGCCAGTTGCCGGGAAGAATCCAAAGCATGGACCCAAACCTGAGACTGAGTGCGTTTATTGCAAGGGAAGTGGACACTAGAAGCGGAACTGCCCCAAGTACTTAGCGGACAAGAAGGCCGGCAACACCAAAGGTATATGTGATATACATGTAATTGATGTGTACCTTACCAGTACTCGTAGTAGCTCTTGGGTATTTGATACCGGTGTGGTTGCTCATATTTGTAACTCAAAATAGGAGCTCCGGAATAAGCGGAGACTGGCGAAGGACGAGGTGACGATGCGCGCCGGGAATGGTTCCAAGGTCGATGTGATCGCCGTCGGCACGCTACCTCTACATTTACCTACGGGATTAGTTTTAAACCTCAATAATTGTTATTTAGTGCCAGCTTTGAGCATGAACATTGTATCTGGATCTCGTTTAATACGAGATGGCTACTCATTTAAATCCACGAATAATGGTTGTTCTATTTATATGAGAGATATGTTTTATGGTCATGCCCCGCTGGTCAATGGTTTATTCTTAATGAATTTCGAACATGATGTTACACATATTCATAGTGTGAATACCAAAAGATGTAAGGTTGATAACGATAGTCCCACATACTTGTGGCACTGCCGCCTTGGTCACATTGGTGTCAAACGCATGAAGAAGCTCCATGCTGATGGACTTTTGGAGTCTCTTGATTACGAATCATTTGACACATGCGAACCATGCCTCATGGGCAAAATGACCAAGACTCTGTTCTCCGGAACAATGGAGCGAGAAACCAACTTATTGGAAATCATACATACTGATGTGTGCGGTCCAATGAGCGTTGAGGCTCGCGGAGGCTATCGTTATGTTCTCACTCTCACTGACGACTTGAGTAGATATTGGTATGTCTACTTGATTAAACACAAGTCTGAGACCTTTGAAAAGTTCAAGGAATTTCAGAGTGTGGTAGAGAATCAACATGACTGAAAGATAAAGTTCTTACGATCAGATCGTGGGGAGAATATTTAAGTCATGAATTTGGTACGCACTTAAGGAAATGTGGAATCGTTTCACAACTCACGCCACCTGGAACACCTTAGTGTAACGGTGTGTCCAAGCGTCATAATCGCACTCTATTGGATATGGTGCGATCTATGATGTCACTCACCGATTTACCGCTATCATTTTGGGGATACGCTCTAGAGACAGCTATATTCACTTTAAATAGGGCACCGTCTAAATCCGTTGAGACGACACCGTATGAATTATGGTTTGGGAAGAAACCTAAGCTGTCGTTTCTAAAAGTTTGGGGATGCGATGCTTATGTCAAGAAACTTCAACCTGAAAAGCTCGAACCCAAGTCGGAAAAATGCGTCTTCATAGGATACCCTAAGGAAACCATTGGGTATACCTTCTACCTCAGATCCGAAGGCAAGATCTTTGTTGCCAAGAATGGTTCCTTTCTGGAGAAAGAGTTTCTCTCGAGAGAAGTAAGTGGGAGGAAAGTAGAACTTGATGAAGTATTGCCTCTTGAACCAGAAAGTAGCGCATCTCAAGAAAATGTTTCTGTGGTGCCTGCACCAGATAGAGAGGAAGTTAATGATGATGATCAAGGTACTTCGGATCAAGTTTCTACTGAACTTCGAAGGTCCACAAGGACACGTTCCACACCAGAATGGTATGGCAACCCTGTCCTAGAAATCATGTTGTTAGACAACGGTGAACCTTCGAACTATGAAGAAGCGATGGCGGGCCCAGATTCCAACAAATGGCTTGATCCATGCAATCCGAGATAGGATCCATGTATGAAAACAAAGTATGGACTTTGATAGACTTGCCCGATGATCGGCGAGCGATAGAAAATAAATTGATCTTTAAGAAGAAGACAGACGCGGATGGTAATGTGACCATCTATAAAGCTCGACTTGTCGCTAAGGGTTATCGACAAGTTCAAGGGGTTGACTACGATGAGACCTTCTCACCCATAGCGAAGCTTAAGTCCGTTCGAATCATGTTAGCAATTGCCGCATTCTACGATTATGAGATATGGCAAATGGACGTCAAAACGGCATTCCTTAACAGCTTTCTCAAGGAAGAATTGTATATGATGCAGCCGGAAGGTTTTTCGATTCTAAGAATGCTAACAAGGTATGCAAGCTCCAGCGCTCCATCTATGGGCTGGTGCAAGCATCTCGGAGTTGGAAGATTCACTTTAATGAAATGATCAAAGCGTTTGGGTTTATGCAGACTTATGGAGAAGCCTGCGTTTACAAGAAAGTGAGTGGGAGCTCTGTAGCATTTCTCATATTATATGTGGATGACATACTTTTGATGGGAAATGATACAGAACTTTTGGACAGCATTAAGGCCTACTTGAATACGTGTTTTTCAATGAAGGACCTTGGAGAAGCTTCTTACATATTAGGCATCAAGATCTATAGAGGTAGATCGAGACGCCTCATAGGTCTTTCACAAAGCACATAACTTGATAAGATATTGAAGAAGTTCAATATGGATCAGTCCAAGAAGGGGTTCTTGCCGGTGTTGCAAGGTGTGAAATTGAGCTCGGCTCAATGTCCGACCACGGCAGAAGATAGAGAAAAGAAGAGTGCCGTCCCCTATGCCTCGGCCATAGGGTCTATCATGTATGCCATGCTGTGTACCAGACCTGATGTAAACCTTGCCGTAAGTTTGGTAGGAAGGTACCAAAGTAATCCCGGCATGGAACACTAGACAGCGGTCAAGAATATCCTGAAGTACCTGAAAAGGACTAAGGATATGTTTCTCGTATATGGAGGTGACGAAGAGCTCATCGTAAAGGGTTACGTCGACTCTAGCTTCGACACGGATCTGGATGACTCTAAGTCACAAACAGGATATGTGTATATTTTGAATGGTGGGGTAGTAAGCTGGTGCAGTTGCAAGCAAAGCGTCGTGGCGGGATCTACATGTGAAGCGGAGTACATGGCAGCCTCGGAGGCAGCACATGAAGCAATCTGGATGAAGGAGTTCATCACCGACCTAGGAGTTATTCCCAATGCATCGGGGTCGATGAATCTCTTCTGTGACAACACTGGAGCCATTGCCCTTGCCAAGGAGAACAGGTTTCACAAGAAGACCAGGCACATCAAGCGTCGCTTCAACTCCATTCGTGAAAATGTTCAAGATGGAGACATAGATATTTGTAAAGTGCACACAGTTCTGAATGTCGCAGATCCGTTGACTAAACCTCTTCCGCGAGCAAAACATGATCAATACCAGAACTCTATGGGTGTTCGATTCATCACAATGTAACTAGATTATTGACTCTAGTGCAAGTGGGAGACTGTTCAAAATATGCCCTAGAGGCAATAATAAAATGGTTATTATTATATTTCCTTGTTCATGATAATTGTCTATTGTTCATGCTATAATTGTGTTATCCGGAAATCGTAATACATGTGTGAATACATAGACCACAACATGTCCCTAGTGAGCCTCTAGTTGACTAGCTCGTTTATCAATGGATGGTTATGGTTTCCTGACCATGGACATTAGATGTCATTGATAACGGGATCACATCATTGGGAGAATGATGTGATGGACAAGACCCAATCCTAAGCATAGCACAAGATCGTGTAGTTCGTTTGCTAGAGCTTTTCTAATGTCAAGTATCATTTCCTTAGACCATGAGATCGTGTAACTCCCGGATACCGTAAGAGTGCTTTGGGTGTACCAAACGTCACAACGTAACTGGATGGCTATAAAGGTATACTACAGGTGTCTCCGAAAGTGTCTGTTGGGTTGACACGAATCGAGACTGGGATTTGTCACTCCGTATGACGGAGAGGTATCTCTGGGCCCACTCGGTAATGCATCATCATAATGAGCTCAATGTAACCAAGTGGTTGGTCACGGGATCATGCATTACGGTACGAGTAAAGTGACTTGCCAGTAACGAGATTGAACGAGGTATTGGGATACCAATGATCGAATCTCGGGCAAGTAACGTACCGATTGACAAAGGGAATTGTATACGGGATTACTTGAATCCTCAACATTGTGGTTCATCCGATGAGATCATCGAGGAACATGTGGGAGCCAACATGGGTATCCAGATCCCACTGTTGGTTATTGACCGGAGAGTCATCTCGGTCATGTCTGCATGTCTCCCGAACCCGCAGGGTCTACACACTTAAGGTTCGGTGATGCTAGGGTTGTAGAGATATTTGTATGCGGTAACCCGAAAGTTGTTCGGAGTCCCGGATGATATCCCGGACGTCACGAGGAGTTCCGGAATGGTCCGAGGTGAAGATTTGTATATAGGAAGTCGAGTTTCGGCCATCGGGAAAGTTTCGGGGGTCATCGGTATTGTACCGGGACCACCGGAAGGGTCCCGGGGGTCCACCGGGTGGGGCCACCTATCTCGGAGGGCCCCATGGGCTGAAGTGGGAAGGGAACCAGCCCCTGGTGGGCTGGTGCGCCCCCCTTGGGCCTCCCCCTGCGCCTAGGGTTGGAAACCCTAGGGGTGGGGTGCGCCCCACCTCACTTGGGGGGCAAGTTCCCCCCTTGGCCGCCGCCCTCTGAGGGAGTCCTGGATTAGGGGGTATCCGGACAGCCGGACTGTGTATAACGTCCAGACTATTGAAGCGTGAAGATACAAGACTCAGGACTTTGGCCTGTGTCTGGATGGGACTTTCCTTGGCGTAAAAGGAAAGCTTGGCGATTCGGATATTATATTTCCTTCCTTGTAACCGACTCCATGTAAACCCTAGCCCTCTCCGGTGTCTATATAAACCGGAGAGGTTGGTCCTTAGAAGGCTGATCACAATTACATTCATAACATCATAGGCTAGCTCCTAGGGTTTAGCCTCTATGATCTCGTGGTAGATCTACTCTTGTACTACCCATATCATCAATATTAATCAAGCAGGAAGTAGGGTTTTACCTCCATCAAGAGGGCCCGCACCTGGGTAAACATCTGTGTCCCTTAATTCTTGTTACCACCAGCCTTGACGCACAGATCAGGACCCCCTACCCGAGATCCGCCAGTTTTGACACCGACATTGGTGCTTTCATTGAGAGTTCCTCTGTGACGTCGCCACAAGGTTTGATGGCTCCTTCAATCATCAGCAGCAATGCTGTCTAGGGTGAGGCTTTCCTCCCCGGACAGATCTTCGTGTTCGGGGGCTCCACACTACGGGCCGATCAGCTCGGTCATTTGGAGCAGATCGTGTCAGGATCACCGGATAGTTATGACGATCATGGCTTGGACCTGCCGTTAGACGATGCTCGGGATATTACCCCGGCAGAAGCCTCGGGTCTAAATCCGGGGCAGGTGGCGTTGCCTAAGGACGGACGGCTGGTCCCTGTCCCGCAAGCCATACCCTCGTTGGCGATAGAGCCGAACACAGGTTTCACCTTAGCGGGAACCTGTGACTCCGGATCCCCGGATTCATATCCGGATGTAGGTTCCAGTCCGCGCGTCCTCGAGCCCGCCAATCCTGGTTGGGCTTCGGTGATGGAGTTCACCACGGCGGACATCTTTCAGCATTCGCCAG
Source organism: Triticum aestivum (assembly GCF_018294505.1). Lineage (NCBI taxonomy): Eukaryota > Viridiplantae > Streptophyta > Magnoliopsida > Poales > Poaceae > Triticum > Triticum aestivum. The sequence continues at coordinate 609,268,507 of NC_057810.1, read as the reverse complement.
TAGGCGACATACTAAACTCATTTAGAACCCTCTATTTGATAGAGAACTTCGGGCCAAACTATGTAAGGCTCGAGTGGGAAGCAGGCAACGGAGAAATTCGTTACCCACCCACCACCCACTTGATAGCCACGGTTGATGATTTAACCGACATGCTGGACTTCGACTCCAAAGGCATCGACGGTATGGACGACGATGCAGGAGAAGACTCAGAATCTACGGGGTACCGGATTCCCGCCTCGTCACACGACATATACATGGTGGATACGCCCAAGGAAGGCGATGGTGACAATCCAGAAAATAACACCCCTTGGCAAAAACCAAAGCGACTGCGCAGACGCCGTTCTAAATCCGGCAACAGTAACAATATCTGCAAGAGCGCCAGAAGAATGGATACTCCAGTCAACCCTGAGGGCAATAACGACCAACCAGAACCAGCGATGGAGCAGGACGACCCAGGTCATGCCGAACATAGGCTGGAACATATGCCCGAAGAAAACGATCCAGAGGGACGAGTTCATCAGACCGCCCCAGGACAAGAAGATAGTCCGGACGACGATGGGTTCATCGTTCCGGAAGAATGCGTGGAACGAGAGAGCCTCCACAGAAAGCTTATGGCCACAATGAGAAGTCTGAAGAAGCAGAAGCAACAGCTTAAAAACCGCACAGGAAACGCTCAATCGCAGATGGAACAAAGTGCTAGACACTAAAGAAAGATATGGCGACAATCGCCATACAAAGAGCTACCCAAAACGCAAGCTACTGCCAGAATTCGACGACGAGGCCATTCCACCAAACAATAACACGACCAGGAGACCAGGAGTACCACTTCATAACCGCAATAAATCATCTACCAAAGATGCCCACAATCTACGTGAGCACCTGGAGAAGAAAGATGGTGCAGCTAGGTCCATCTACGGATCTAAAGGACACACCCCAGCGAGGGACTATGGTCATCAAAACAATTATGACAACCAAACACCAGTTTAGAATAAACACCGAACAGAACAACAGCCGACGGCATGCCACAGCGCGTCCAGATACAGAGGGGCTGCTCACCCCTGTGCTTTACTGATGAAGTACTAGACCATGAATTCCCACATGGCTTTAAACCTGTAAACATAGAGGCATACGACGGAACGACAGACCCAGGGGTCTGGATCGAGGACTTTATCCTCCACATACACATGGCTCGTGGAGATGACCTCCACACCATCAAATACCTTCCCCTCAAACTAAAGGGACCAGCTCGACACTGGTTGAAAAGCCTCCCCGAAGATTCAATCGGGGGCTGGGAGGAACTAGAGGACGCTTTCCGGGCCAACTTTCAAGGGACTTATGTCCGGCCTCCGGATGCTGACGATGTAAGTCACATAATCCAACAACCCGGAGAGTCCGCCTGCAAGCTTTGGAACAGATCCTCACTAAGAAGAATCAAATTGTTGACTGTCCGGATGCCGAAGCCTTAGCAACATTCAAACACAGCATCCGTGACGAGTGGCTCGCTAGACATCTCGGCCAAGAAAAGCCAAGGACAATGGCAACCCTAACAGGCCTTATGACCCGCTTTTGCACGGGAGAAGATAGCTGGCTAGCCGTAAAGGCACCAGCGACCCCAGCACATCCGAAATAAGGGATGGCAACGGGAAGCCACGGCGTAATGAAAATAAACGCCAAAACAAGGAAGATAGCCCGGACAACACAACGGTTAATGCCGCATTCAGGGGCTCTCGACCTAACCAGCAAAATAAGCAATCTAAAGGTAGTAAAGAAGGACCGTCCAGTCTAAACAGAGTTCTGGACAGACTATGCCAAATTCATGGCACCTCCGACAAACCTGCGAACCACACGCACAGAGAGTGTTGGGTCTTCAAGCAGGCCGGCAAACTAAACGCCGAACACAAGGAAAGGGAAACACCAAGTGAATACGAGGATGAACCTCGACAGCCGAACACTGGGGGACAGCAAAAATTCCCGCCAGAGGTTAAAACAGTGAACATGATCCACACGACTCGAGTATCCTTGGGAAGGCACGAACGCGCCCATAAAGACGCGCGCGATTTAGATCCCATCGTACCCACACCTAACTATTGGATGTCTTGTTCAATCACTTTCGATCGCTTGGACGGCCGAACTAGTATTCGGCGTGAAGGATCAAACTCCTTGGTGCTGGACCCAATAATTGACGGATACCATCTCACTCATGTCCTCATGGATGGCAGCACCAGTCTCAATTTAATATATGAGGACATCGTCCGCAGGATGGGGATAGTCTCATCCAGAATCAGCAAGATCAACACCACCTTCGAAGGGGTGATACCAGGCGTTGAAGCCCACAGCAGGGGCTCCGTCATACTGGAGGTAACATTCGGCTCTCCAGGCAACTCCAGAAGCGAAGAACTAGCCTTCATCATTGTACCCTTCCAAAGCAGCTATCAAGCATTGTTTGGAAGAACGGCCTTCGCCCGCTTCAACGCATTGCCGCACTATGGCTACCTTACACTTAAGATGCCTGGTCCACGCGGCGTCATCACCATTAGCGGAATAACAGAGCGCTTTTCGCGCACAGAGGAATATGCGACGGCCCTAGCGGCCGGATTATAAACAGCCTCTAACAAAATTATACCGGGTCGTTAAGACCACGAACACGGTTAGACGAGTCCGGCAGCCCATATTAAACCAGGCCATTGTATATGTAATCCTATAATGGACACCAGAGGCTAATAATAAAGCCCCACACTCTCGGCTCTACCTTATTGGCAGGCCAACATCTTACATTTTCTACTATCCATCGCACACTTACATTGCACTCTTCTATGAGATCCCCCTTTCCACAGACAACGTTCGTGCGATACCCTTCCAAGATGCGGCACAACGGAGACAAAGGTGCAGACGTGCAACATGGCCCCGTCCAACATGTTTATTTTTAGATTAAGCCCCTGTGTAAACCTTTTCTATTGCCTCTTGTTGTTTCATCATCCCATGGGTTCCATACCCACAGAGGATACTGCCATTTTTGGCATTTCGCCACGACAGATTAATGCACGTACCTGGAAAGATAGGGTTTATAATGAATGGGCATTCTTGAGCTCATCATCTGTTATAAAGTCCGAATACCTTCGGGAGTGTTCGGCGTCACGAGTTTGGCCTTATATGCATCAACTCCGAATCATGTCTTCGGTCAAATGTTGGGTTTGCCTGGCTCCTGGGTTTGCTGCCTTACATTCCGTTATAATCGGCTAAGGTGGCAAAAGGAGAACTACTGCGATTGTGCCCTGGTTATTCCGGATGAGCACCTCAGTAGATAAAGCCGAAAACTGACCGTCATGATACAGTGAGAGACTGGTCAACCAGTCGACGACTCATCGGAATCTCTAGGATTCCTCCGCATTAACGAAGGGCCATTTCCCGGCCAGGTACATGCGCGCCCGTATTCGGATGCACGCGAAGGTACCAGGGGCTACATAGCAGCCCCAATATTAGAATCCAGCGGCTAAGCGAAAGTGTTATAGCTATATAGTCCGGTTGCCTAGTTCGACGTGCGATCACCTCCTTGCCGGACCAAGACGTTGGATAAAGAGTGAACAAGCACATTTTTTCGCGAACACCCCGTGATACGTCTCCAACGTATCTATAATTTTTGATTGCTCCATGCTACTTTACCTACTGTTTTGGACTATATTGGGCTTTATTTTCCACTTTTATATTACTTTTGGGACTAACCTATTAACCGGAGGCCTAGCCCAGAATTGTTGTTTTTTACCTATTTCAGTGTTTCGAAGAAACGGAATATCAAACGGAGTCCAAATGGAATGAAACCTTCGGGATCGTGATTTTCCAACCGAACGTGATCCAGGAGACTTGGACCCTACTCCAAGCAGTGCCAGAGGTGGTCACGAGGGTGGAGGGTGCGCCCCCTACCTCATGGGCCCCCTGACGCTCCACTGACGTACTCCTTCCTCCTATATATACCTACGTATCCCCGAACGATCAGAACAGGAGCCAAAAACCTAATTCCACCGCCGCAACCTTCTGTATCCATGAGATCCCATCTTGGGCCTGTTCCAGAGCTCCGCCGGAGGGGCATCCACCACGGAGTGCTTCTACATCAACACCATAGCCCCTCCGATGAAGTGTGAGTAGTTTACTTCAGACCTTCGGGTCCATAGCTAGTAGCTAGATGGCTTCTTCTCTCTTTTTGGATCTCAATACAATGTTCTCCCCCTCTCTCGTGGAGATCTATTCGATGTAATCTTCTTTTTGCGGTGTGTTTGTTGAGATCGATGAATTGTGGGTTTATGATCCAGTATTATCTATGGAAAATATTTGATTCTTCTTTGAATTATTTTATGTATGATTGAGTTATCTTTGCAAGTCTCTTTGAATTATCCTTTTTGGTTTGGCCAACTAGATTGGTAGTTCTTGCAATGGGAGAAGTGCTTAGCTTTGGGTTCAATCTTGCGGTGTCCTTACCCAGTGACAGAAGGGGCAGCAAGGCACGTATTGTATTGTTGCCATCGAGGATAACAAGATGGTTTTTTTTATCATATTGTATAAATTTATCCCTCTACATCATGTCATCTTGCTTAAGGCGTTACTCTGTTTTTAACTTAATACTCTAGATGCATGCTGGATAGCGGTCGATGAGTGGAGTAATAGTAGTAGATGCAGAATCGTTTCGATCTACTTGTCTCGGACGTGATGCCTATATACATGATCATTGCCTAGATATACTCATAACTATGCTCAATTCTGTCAATTGCTCAACAGTAATTTGTTCACCCACCGTAGAATACTTATGCTCTTGAGAGAAGCCACTAGTGAAACCTATGCCCCCCAGGTCTATTCTCATCATATCAATCTATATCACTTTATTTAATTGCTTTGTTTTATTTTGCCTTTACTTTTTACTTTGCATCTATCTATCAAAAATACCAAAAATATTATCTCTATCAGATCTCACTCTTGTAAGTGACCGTGAAGGGATTGACAACCCCTAAGCGTTGGTTGCGAGTTGCTATCGTTTTGTGTAGGTACGAGGGACTTGTGCGTGGTCTCCTACTGGATTGATACCTTGGTTCTCAAAAACTGAGGGAAATACTTACGCTACTTTGCTGCATCATCCTCTCCTCTTTGGGGAAATCCAACACAGCGCTCAAGAGGTAGCACCCCGCATTGTATGCGTGGGGGCTGAAGCCAACGACTGCTATCTTTCGGATTACCCACACACACACACACACACACACACACACAAACATATATATATATATATATACATATATATATATATATGTATATATATATATATATATAAACGGCCACACAGGGGACACAATCATATTTTTAGACAAAAATTATAAATATAACCTTCTAATCAAAATGTTTTTACAATGATTTGAATCATCACTCGAAGAGGAGATTCTTCGGGCACTGCGCCTCTATCAGGCGGGCACCCTTCGTGACCTGCGCCAAGTAGTGCCCGGCCGGATACTGGCCCCACCGGATCCTGAGACGCTACCATAGTGGCATCCATATCCGTCCAATACGCTTTAACGCGGGCAAGGGCCATCCGCGCACCCTCTATGCATGCTGACCTCCTCATGGCATCGATCCGAGGCACGACCCCAAGGAACTGTTGCACCAAACCAAAGTAACTGTCCGGCTTAGGCCCCTTTGGCCAAAGATGGTCTATTACAGACCGCATGGCAAGACTGGACAACCTGTGAAGCTCCGCTACAGCGGCCATCCTATCACTTAACAGCAGCGGGCGAGTGGGAGCATTGAACTGCGACCAGAAAAGCTTCTCCACCTCCTTCTCACCCTAATCTTTGAAGAGCTCCACAGCATCAGCCGTACTCTTCGCCAGGTCCGCGTATGCGTTCGCTGAGCTCCAGCGTCCATCCAAGGGAGCATACTTCGGATCGAAGAACTTCATCCGCAGCAAATTGGAGCCTCTAGCCGCGATCTTACCGGCCTGTTGAAGCTCCTCCCGCGCACTTCGGAGCTCGGTCTGTATTTACTTGGTGGCATTAAGTGCCTTGCTCAGGTCAGCCGATTTATCCTCATGCTCCTTTTTCAGGAGCTCATACCGGTCAACGGCATTTTTTAACTCGATAGCCATTTTGGCTACCTTTTCCTCGCTTCGGCGATGAGCAGCCTATTCGGCTCTCAATTCCTCGGCCGCCTTCAGGGCAGCCGCATGGCTCACCCGAGCCTGTTCCTTGGCTAGAGCAAGTTCTGCCCTCAGGGCCTCGACGGTAGCAGCACCATCTGCAGTCCAAACATATTACATTACTATATGCCACCTAAAATATTTTCCTATGCAGGAAAGACAGGACACATACCTTGCGATTTATCCAGCCGCTCATTCATCAGAGTGATATTGGCATCAACCGAACCAATTTGCCTCATCAATTCGGTCACTTCAATGGATGGGCCGGCGGCCGGACCCACAGGTACCTGCACATATTTATAACATAAATCTTTGGTTTATGACCCCCCTTTTGCCGCCTAAGGCGAGCAACCAGAGTCTCAGGGGCTACTGTCTATATGGAGCACACCTAGCGCGTGCCTCACAATTAAAGAAACGGTGGATTCTCCATTACATACCTCAAAGCCTCTGAGCAGGCTTGTGAATGCTCCATTCAAACCGCTCGTAGCGGATGAAATCTTCTTAAGCACCGTGCTCATTAATGAGCGGTGATCCTCCGAGAGCGCAGCTTGCTCCGGCAAGCTCGTTAGCACATCTGGCCGGACATCGAACTGTGTCGGACTCCTCCCACCGCCCCCCGTTGTAGCCAAGTGCTCCGGGTGCGGGGCGGCTGACGAATTGACTGCCGGATTCGGCAGATCCGGACTCCTCCGTGACGACACCTCGGTGTCGCCCGCTTCATGAGTCGGAGAAGGGGATGGGGTCTCTCTCTCCATCATCTCCGGAGGAAGGTCCCCGAAGACGAACCCTGTTGAGAGGAGCTGCTAGTCGGACTGCAAAAATTTGAATCCTGGTTACTAACCAAGGAGAAATGCAGTACCTTCGTATTGTTGATTGACTTACAGCTCAGTGGAGGGCTGGCCCGTTGGAGGGCATGGTGCGGTGAGGGTACCTGTCAGGGCAAGGCCCCCTGGGGATGCCTTTTTCCCCAATTTGGGCACCTCTGCCTCCAAATCTTCGGAGGCGGCCCTCTTCTTCCCGCGCGGGGAGGAGGCCTCGACCTCTCCCCCCCGACTATCCTCCTTGGGGGAGGCAGCAACTCCCCCGGTTCGGATGCATAGCGTGTGGGGTTCGAATTTTTCATCCCTCCCCTCGCCTTTCCTTGAGGGCATCCTGCTGAGTACTCAGTCAAGCATCTTGGCCATGGTGGGAATGGGCGAGCCTTCGGGAAGTGGCGCCGGACACCTGATTCTCTCCGCCTTGCTGAGCCATTCCTGGACGTGGATGATTTTCAGAATAAACAATCATGATAAATACAAAACGGGGTGTCTAGTATCAAGGCTACTTACTCGAGTGTCTAGGCGATTGCAGCTTAGGCCCGCATCCTCGGTGGTGTTCGGACACGTTACTTTCCGTCCGAAGAATAATTTGCACATCTCTTCGAGCTTCAGGCCGAAGAAGTGCTTGACGGTCTGCGGACCCTCCGGATTGAACTCCCACATCCGGAGAGGCCGGCGTTGGCACGGCAACATCCGCCGGATCAACATCACTTGCATTATGCTGACGAGATTAACGTCCCTTGCAAGAAGCTCCCGGATGTGATTCCGCAGTACTGGTATATCACCAGCGGGTCCCCAATTCCGCCCTACGTCTGTCCAAGACGCCAATTGTGACGGAGGGCCCGAGCAAAACTCGGGGGCAGCCGCCCACTTTGTTCCTCTGGGAGTCGTGACATAAAACCACCTCCGTTGCCATACATCGGATACTTCTGGAAAAGAACCCTCCAGCCATGGGGCGTCGGCGTTTTTGCTTATCACGGTGCTTCCGCACTCCACATGTCGCCCCCCGATCATCTTTGGCTTCACATTAAAGGTCTTGAGCCATAGGCCGAAGTGCGGGGTGATGTGGAGAAAAGCCTCGCACATGATAATGAACGACGAGATATGGAGGATAGTGTCCGGAGCCAGATCATGAAAATCCAACCCATAATAGAACATGATCCCCCTCACAAAAGGATCGAGGGTGAAGCCTAAACCGCGGAGGAAGTGTGTGACAAAGACAACACACTCGTTGGGCTCCGGCGTGGGGACGACTTGCCCTGGAGCAGGAAGCCTGTGCTGGATATCTGCAGTTAGGTATCCGACCTCCCTAAGCTTTGCAATGTCCTTCTCCTCGATCGAGCAGGCAACCCACCGGCCAGGAGGTTCTGATCCTGACATATTGGAGGATTCCGGGGGGCTGGAGCTTAGGTTTTGGGTGTTAGAACTCGAGGTGCGAGAAGGCGCGATGAAGGTGAAAAAAGAGGCGTAGGTCTCGACCCCTATATAAAGAGGGTGAATATCAAGATCCCCGGTGTGACCGTTTGAGGTTTATCTAAAAACACACGGGGTAATACCAACGGCTGTCGTGGGGTCACGCACGCTCATATTGATGGAAAATCCCATAATAAAAGGGACATGATCTCTGCCCCGACGGGACGTGCCAATAAAACCGCCTCGTAACACGAGTTGTTGTGGGGTAGGAAACGTCGGGTCATGTTGGACCGAGCCATGATGCAAGGGCATGACGCACGAAGATTGCCAGCAAATCAGATCTGTACCATACGAAGATCATCTTGCAGATCCGGACACGGACTACGTGTTCGATAACCACTTTGGAGTACTCAGAGGAGGAACCCACCTTGTAATGCCGAAGACAATACTGCGCGCCGGACTCATCATCATTGAAGCCTGGTTCAGGGGCTACTGAGGGAGTCCTGGATTACGGGGTATCCGGATAGCCGGACTGTGTATAATGTCTGGACTATTGAAGCGTGAAGATACAAGACTCAAGACTTCGGCCTGTGTCCGAATGGGACTTTCCTTGGCGTAAAAGGCAAGCTTGGCGATCCGTATATTATATTTCCTTCCTTGTAACCGACTCCATGTAAACCCTAGCCCTCTCCGGTGTCTATATAAACCGGAGAGGTTGGTCCTTAGAAGGCCGATCACAATTACATTCATACCATCATAGGCTAGCTCCTAGGGTTTAGCCTCTACGATCTCGTGGTAGATCTACTCTTGTACTACCCATATCATCAATATTAATCAAGCATGAAGTAGGGTTTTACCTCCATCAAGAGGGCTCGAACCTGGGTAAACATCTGTGTCCCTTACTTCTTGTTAGCATCAGCCTTGACACACAGATCGGGAGCCCCTACCCGAGATCCGCCGATTTTGACACCGACACCCCCCTTGAGATTTGATCTCTAGGGGGCCGGCACCCCCAGGGCCCCTATATAAAGAGGGGGGAGGGAGGGCTGCGCACCCTAGCCCCTGGCGCGTCCCTCTTCCCCCCATAACACCTCTCCTTCTCGCTGAGCTTGGCGAAGCCCTGCGGAGATCGCCACTGCTTCCACCACCACGCCTCGTGCTGCTGGATCACCATCAACCTCTCCTTCCCCCTTGCTGGATCAAGAAGGAGGAGACATCTTCCCCAACCGTACGTGTGTTGAATGCGGAGGTGCCGTCCGTTCAGCGCTAGGATCATCAGTGATTTGGATCACGACGAGTACGACTCCATCAACCCCGTTCTCTTGAACGCTTCCGCTCACGATCTACAGGGGTATGTAGATGCACTCCTCTCTCTCGTTGCTAGATGACTCCATAGATTGATCTTGGTGATGCGTAGAATTTTTTTATTTTCTGCAACGTTCCCCAACATGTCGAACCCACAAGGAGCTAAAGGTAAGATCAGTATTCTCTCAAGTCCTATCTACCACTGATACGACTCTACGTACACCGAACACTCGCTTCCAACTAGAAACGAGAAATAAAACTATGTTGTGGGTATGAAGAGGATAACTTTGCATTATATCAGAGGGCTAAAATATAAAAGTAGGTGATGTTATCATAAATTTAGAATATATTACTTAAGTATTAGAAATAGCGAATGTAGAATAATGATGGGTCGGTGTGCGGAATTGTCCTAGGCAATTGTTAACAAGATCGATCGTCGTCATTGTAATTTCATATGAGGGAGAGGCGTAAGCTAACATAATTTCTCTTCTTGGATCATATGCACTTATGATTGGAACTCTAGCAAGCATCCACAACTACTAAAGATCCTTAAGGTAAAACTCAACCATAGCATTAACATATCAAGTCCCCTTTATCCCATACGCAACAACCCCCTTACTCGGGTTTATGCTTCCGTCACTCAAGCAACCCACTATAAGCGAATCATGAATATATTGCAGCACCCTACAGTGGGAATCCCTCATGCTTGCGTGACACGAAGGGCACAATAGGACAACACCAAAATAAAACATACAACTCATACCAATCTAGATCATCGATCAACACAAAGACCAAGGATATCTACTCAAAACATCATAGGATGGAAACACATCATTGGATCATAATATGTGCATAAAGCACCATGTTCAAGTAGGGATTACATCGGTGTACGAGAGAGTGGACCGCGTAAAAGAGATGAGGATGGTGATGATGATGGTGATGTTGATGAAGACAATCACCGCGACGATGATTCCCCTCCTGATGGCACTCCGGCGCCACTGAGAGAGAGGAGGAGAGGTTCTCCCCCTTGTGCTTCCTCCTCCATGGCCTCCCCCTGGATGGGGAGAGGTTCTCCCTCTGGTCCTTGGCCTTCATGGCGATGATGGCCCCTCCGAGATCTTCCCCCATGGCCTCTAGTAATGATGGCCCCCTCCTACAGGGTGCGAGAGAGGGCCTACATTGACTTCTTGTGGCTACAGAGGCTTGCGGCGGCGGAACTTCCGGTCTCTCTTTTGTTCTAGGGTTTTTAGGATTTATAGGAAGGGTTGGCATCGGTTTCACGTCAAGGGGGCCCACGGGAGTCCACGAGGCAGGGGGCGCGCCCTAGGGGGGCCCCCTCCACCCTCGTGGTGGCCTTGGGACTCCCCTCTAGTAGCTTTTCATTCCAGTATTTTTTATATTTTCGAAAAATATTCTCCGTTGATTTTTAGCGCATTCCGAGAACTTTTATTTCTGCACAAAAAGAACACCATGGTAGTTCTACTGAAAACAACGCCAGTCCGGGTTAGTTCTAATCAAATCATACCAAAATCATGTAAAATATTATAAACATGGCATGAATACTTCATATATTATAGATATGTTGGAGACGTATCAACATCCCCAAGATTAATTCCTGCTCGTCCTCGAGTAGGTAAATGATAAAAGAAATAATTTATGAAGTGTGAATGCTAGCAAGTGCACAAGTTTGATCAATGATAATTTCAATCACCTTTACTAGCATCATTATATATCATAGCAGTAGCTCAACTCTTAGAACTTCTCATGATCAAGTAGCAAGATATTCACATGTTAAAGTGTAGATCATAAACTTTCTTGAAAACTAACAAACTATGTTCTCTGTCATCAGACAATTGCAATTCATCTTATTTTCAGGAAGGGTCTATGTAAGAGCTTTGATTCAGCAAACTCCACATACACCACTATCATTTAATCTTTCACAATTGCTAACACTCATGTGATATTTATGGGTTCAAAGTTTTAATCGTACACAGAGAAAGATAGGGGCTTATAGTTTTGCCTCCCAACCTTTTACCTCAAGGGTAATGTCAACAATAATACTTTATGAGAACCTACATCCAAGTGGATATATATATCCGGATCGCTCCAACACAAAGTGCTTGCCAAAGGAAAAAGAGTAAAAAGGAAAGGTGAAAATCACCATGACTCTTGTATAAGGGTAGAAGGTAAAAGTAAAAGATAGGCCCTTCGCAGAGTGAAGCAGAGGTTGTCATGCGCTTTTATGGTTTGATGCACAAAATCATAATGCAAAAGAACGTCACTTTATATTGCCGCTTGTGATAAGGACCTTTATTATGTAGTCTGTTGCTTTTATTTCTTCCATATCACAAGTTCGTATAAAGCTTATTTTCTTCACACTAATAGATCATACATATTCAAGGAGCAATTTTTATTGCTTGCACCAATGACAACTTACTTGAAGGATCTTACTCAATCCATAGGTAGGTATGGTGGACTCTCATGGAAAAACTGGGTTTAAGGGATGTTTGGAAGCACAAGTAGTATCTTTACTTGGTGCAAAGAATTTGGCTAGCATGAGAGGGAAAGGCAAGCTCAACATGTTGGATGATTCAAGACAATATAACGCCTATTCAGATATAGGAAAACATAACCCATTAAGTTGTCTTCCTTGTCCAACATCAACTTTTTAGCATGTCCTATTTTAATGAGTGCTCACATCTGCAAACGATGTCCAAGATGGTATATTTATATGTGAAATATCTCTTCCTTCAATATTCTTTCATGAATTGTTCAAGTGACCAATTCTGCGTTTGCTAACTTTCAATAAATTTACCACCTATACTTATTATGTGTGAAGTCATTACTCCCCATGGTATAAGCATATGAAATATATATAAATTCATATTTATGATATTCAATTTAATTCAACCATTTACTCATAGGATATACGTGAAGCACGTGAGTAAATGACAAACTACTCCAAAAAGATATAAGTGAAGAACACTGAGTAGTCAAATAATTAACTAGCCATGGGAGGACTCTCTCTCATACAAGATTTCAGATCCAATGATTTGTTATTGAAGATTTCAGATCAAAAGGTTTATTCAAACAGCTAGTAAAATTAAAATACGCTCCAAGAAAAACACATATCATGTGACGAATAAAAATATAGCTCCGAGTAAGGTATACCAATGGTTTTGAAGATGAAAGAGGGGATGCCTTCCGGGGCATCCCCAAGCTTAGGCGCTTGAGTTTTCGTTGAATATTACCTTGGGGTGCCTTGGGCATCCCCAAGCTTAGGGTCTTTCCACCCCTTATTCTCCTCATATCGATATCTCACCTAGAACTTGAAAACTTCAATCACACAAAACTTAACGGAACTTCGTGAGATGGGTTAGTATGATAAAGAGTAAATCATTCACTTTGGTACTGTCAAAGACAAGATTCATAATTGTTCTCACACAATGCCTGCTGTACCATATCATTTCTACAATTTATATTGAGCAATATAAGCCATAGAAACTACTCCCTCCATCCCAGAATGTAAGACGTTTTTTGACACTACACTGGACGGAGGGAGTAGAAAACAAGCAAACTATGCATTGAAAGCAGAATCTGCCAGAAACAGAACAGTCTGTAATGATCTGAACAACGACCATACTTGTGCTACTCCAAAAATCCATCCAAGCCTGAGCAATTTTTGTACCAATCCATTGCAAAAATAATCATATCAAAAGCACGTTTCTGTGAATTATCAAAACTAATTTACTGGCGCAAAAGTTTCTGATTTTCAGCAAGATCAACACAACTATCACCGTAAGCTATCCCAAAGGTCTTAATTGGCACTTTATTGAAACAAAAGCTATAAAACATGATTACTACAGTAGCTTAATCATGTGAACACACAAAAATAGTAAGGGTAAATATTGGGTTGTCTCCCAACAAGCGCTTCTCTTTAATGCCTTTTAGCTAGGCATGATGATTTCAATGATGCTCACATAAAAGATAAGAATTGAAACATAAAGAGAGCATCATGAAGAATACGACTAGCACATTTAAGTCTAACCCACTTCCTATGCCTTGGGATTTTGTGAGCACACAATTTATGGGAAAAAGAATCAACTAGCATAGGAAGGCAAAATAAGCATAACTTCAAAACTTTAAGCACATAGAGGGGAAACTTGATATTATTAAAATTCCAACAAGCATATATTCCCCCCTCATAATAATTTTCAGTAGCATCATGAATGAATTCAACAACATAACCACCACATAAAGCATTCTTTTCATGATCTACAAGCATATAAATTTTACTACTCTCCACATGAGCAAAATTCTTCTCATTCGGAATATTGCAGCAAACTCAACAAAATAACTATCATGTGAGGCATAATCCAATTGAAAATTAAAATCATGATGACAAGTTTCATGGTTAACATTATTCTTTATAGCATACATGTCATCACAATAATCATCATAGATAGAAACTTTGTTCTCATAATCAATTGGAACCTCTTCCAAAATAGTGGAATCATTACTAACTAAAGTCATCTCCAAATCCACTTTCATAAATATCAGACTAAGATTCAACACCCTCCAAAATAGTGGGATCATTACTTCCTAAAGTTGACACTCTTCCAAACCCACTTTCGATGATAGTATTATTCATACTCCAAAATATATAAGTGAAGTTCATGGAGCATTCTACAATTAATAGAGACTAACCAATATCCAAGCACACGAAGCATTCTATAAAACCATACTCAAAAGATTTAAGTCAAGCACAAAGAGCATTCTATAAGATCATACTCAAAATATATAAGTGAAGCACATGAAGCATTCTATAAATCAATGAAGGGCTATCTCATACTAGCATGGTTCTTAAACACAAATCATGTGAACAAAGCAAAAACCGAGGTATACCAATAATTGTTGAAGAAGAAAGCTGGGATGCCAACCGGGGCATCCCCAAGCTTAGATGCTTGAGTATCCTTGAAATATTTACTTGGGGTGCCTTGGGCATCCCCAAGCTTGAACTCTTGCCTCTCTTTATTCTTCTCACATCGGTAACTCCTCGTTCCTCGAACACTTCATCCACACAAAACTTAACAAAAACTTCGTGAGATCCGTTAGTATAATAAAGCAAATCACTACCTTTAGGTACTATTGCAAACTCATTCCAATTTCATATTAGCATTATATCTATCGTATTCCAAATTCACCATGGTTCATACCCCCTATACTACCCATAAATTCATCAAAATAAGCGAACAACACATAGAAAACAGAATCTCTCAAAAACAGGACAGTCTGTAGTAATCTGGCAATTTCGTATACTTCTGTAACTCCAATAATTCTAAAAAAAGTATGAAAATTTTAAAAAATTGTACAGAAGTACTATGCAGAAAGTTTCAGACCCATTTCGTTTTCCAGTAAAAAATGTAAATTCACGCGCTACAGCCAAAGTTTCTATTTTTGCACTACACATAGTAAACAAGCAATCTAATCATCCTAAAACCAAACCTTGGCACATTACTTTTATAATACAATGGATATATACAAGGGGATAATTATTTTCATAGAAACTACCATGAAAAATTCTACATTGTTTCCATGAGCATGAACACAAGTGTTCAAGGTCGACCCTCACTTCTACAATGCATAACTTTCCAATCACTTCTCTTTTTGAAAAAAAGTTTTTAGGCATAAGAGGCAAGTAACTTTTTTTTGTATTTTCAATTTTTCATTTTTTTGTATGTTTCACCCACAACTAGCAAAACAAAAACTAATTACTGAACAAAGCAAACAAGCATACACGAAGATATTAACCCCACACTATTGCTCCCCGACAATGGCACGAGAAAAAGAGCTTGATAATCCCCAACTGCAGGAAATCATCATAGCAATTTCCAGAGGTGGAAGTGATAAGCATGGAGAAGATACAGGTAAGATCAATATTCTCTCAAGTCCTATCTTCCACTAATATGACTCTACGTACACCAAACGTTTCCTTCCAACTAGAAACGAGAAATAAAACTATGTTGTGTGTATGAAGAGGATAACCTTGGATGATATCAGAGGGCTGAAATATAAAAGTAGGTGCTGTTATCATAATGTTAGAATATATTACTTAAGTATTATAAATAGCGAGTGTGTAATAATGATGGGTCGGTGTGCGGAATTATCCTAGGCAATTGTTAACGAGATCGGTAGTCGTCATTGCAATTTCATATGAGGGAGAGGCATAAGCTAACATACTTTCTCTTCTTGGATCATATGCACTTATGATTGGAACTCTAGCAAGCATCCGCAACTACTAAAGATCATTAAGGTAAAACCCAACCATAGCATTAACATATCAAGTCCCCTTTATCCCATACGCAACAACCCCCTTACTCGGGTTTATGCATATGTCACTCAAGCAACCCACTATAAGCGAATCATGAACATTTTGCAACACCCTACGGCGGGAATCCCTCATGCTTGCGCGACACGGAGGGCACTATAGGACAACACCAAAATAAAACATACAACTCATACCAATCTAGATCATCAATCAACACAAAGACAAAGGATGTCTACTCAAAACATCATAGGATGGCAACACATCATTGGATCATAATATGTGGCATAAAGCACCATGTTCAAGTAGGGATTACAGCGGGGTGCGGGAGACTGGACCGCGTAAAAGAGATGAGGATGGTGATGATGATGGTGATGTTGATGAAGACGATCACTGCGGCGATGATTCCCCTCCCGATGGCACTCCGACGCCATCGAGAGAGAGGAGGAGAGGTTCTCCCCCTTGCGCTTCCTCCTCCATGGCCTCCCCCTAGATGGGGAGAGATTCTCCCTCTGGTCCTTGGCCTTCATGGCGATGATGGCCCCTCCGAGATCTTCCCCCATGGCCTCCGGTGATGATGGCCCCCTTTGACAGGGTGCCAGAGAGGGCCTAGATTGATTTCTCATGGCTACAGAGGCTTGCGGCGGCGGATCTCTCTTCTGTTCTGTTATTTTTAGCATTTATAGGAAGGGTTGGCGTCGGTTTCATGTCAAGGGGGCCCACGGGGAGTCCACGAGGCAGGGGGCGCACCCTCCACCCTCGTGGTGGCCTAGGGAGTCCCCTCCAGTAGCTTTTCGTTCCAGTATTTTTTATATTTTCCAAAAATATTCTCCCTTGATTTTTAGCACATTCCGAGAACTTTAATTTCTGCACAAAAACAACACCATGGTAGTTCTGCTAAAAACAGCATTAGTCCGGTTAGTTCTAATCAAATCATACCAAAATCATGTAAAAATATTATAAACATGACATGAATACTTCATAAATTATAGATAGGTTGGAGACGTATCATTTATGTCTTCCTCCTTGACATAATCGCGGATGGAATTGAAACGTCGCTTTATGTGTCTGGTCCTCTTGTGAAACCTTGGTTCCTTGGCTAGAGCAATGGCACCAGTGTTGTCATAGAACAGAGTCATTGGGTCCAGTGCATTGGGCACAACTCCAATATCTGTCATGAACTGCTTCATCTATACACCTTCCTTCGCTGCCTCCAAGGCAACTATGTACTCCGCTTCACATGTAGAATCAGCTACCACGCTCTGGTTGGAACTGTACCATCTTACCACTCCACCGTTCAGAACATATACATATCCGGTTTGATACTTAGAGTCATCCGGACCAGTGTCAAAGCTTGCATCGACGTAACCCTTTACGACGAGCTCTTGATCACCTCTATAAACGAGAAACATTTTCTTAGTCCTTTTCAGGTACTTCAGGATATTCTTCACCGCTGTCCAGTGATCCACTCCTGGATTACTTTGGAACCTTCTGGTCTTACTTATGGCAAGGCTGACATCTGGTCTTGTGCACATCATCGCATACATGATAGAGCCTATGGCAGAAGCATAGGGGATGACACTCATCTTTTCTCTATCCTCTATAGTCGCTGGGCATTGAGTCTGGCTCAACTTTACACCTTGCAAAACATGCAAGAACCCCTTCTTGGACTGATCCATTTTGAACTTCTTCAAAATCTTATCAAGGTATGTGCTTTGTGAAAGTCCTATTAAGCGTCTTGATCTATCTCTATAGATCTTGATGCCTAATAGAAAGCTGCTTCTCCCAGGTCCTTCATTGAAAAACTCTTGTTCAAATACTCCTTCATGTTTTCCAAAAGTTCTATATTGCTTCCAATCAGAAATATGTCATCCACATATAATATTAGAAACGATATAGAGCTCCCACTCACTTTCTTGTAAATACAAGATTCTCCAAAAACTTGTATAAACCCAAATGCCTTGATCACCTCATCAAAGAGAAGATTCCAACTCCGAGATGCTTGCACCAGTCCATAAATGGATTGCTAGAGTTTGCACACATTGTCAGCATTCTCTAGATTGGCAAAACCTTCCGGTTGCATCATATACAACTCTTCCTTAAGGAAACTGTTAAGGAACATTGTTTTGATATCCATCTGCCAGATTTCATAATCGAAAAATGCAGCTATTGCTAACATGATTCTGACAGACTTAAGCGTCGCTACGGGTGAGAAAGTCTCATCGTAGTCAACTCCTTGAACTTGTGAAAACCCCTTTTCCACAAGTCGAGCTTTATAAACGTGACATTACCGTCTACGTCCGTCCTCTTCTTGAAGATCCATTTATTCTGAATGGCCTTTCGCCCTTAAGGTAATACTTCCAAAGTCCATACTTTGTTTTCATACATGATCCCATCTTGGATTTCATGGCCTCTAACCATTTGTTAGAATCCGGGCCCACCATCGCTTCTCCATAGCTCGTAGGTTCACCGCTATCCAACAAAATGACCTCTAAGACAGGGTTGCCGTACCACTTAGGAGTTGTACGTACCCTTGTCGACCTACGAGGTTCGATAGTGACTTGATCCGAAGCTTCATGATCATCATCATTAGCTTCCTCTTCAACTGACATAGGCACCACAGAAACATCTTTCTGTGTTGTGCTACTCTCTGGTTGAAGTAAAGGATCAACAACCTCATCAATTTGTATCTTCCTCCCACTAAATTCTTTCGAGAGAGACTCTTTATCGAGAAAGAACCCATTCTTAGCGACAAACACTTTGCCTTGGGATCTGAGATAGAAGGTATACCGAACCGTCTCTTCTGGGTATCCTATGAAGGCGCATTTGTCCGCTTTGGGTTCAAGCTTTTCCGGTTGAAGCCTTTTGACATAAGCATCGCAACCCCAAACCTTAAGAAATGACAAGTTAGGTTTCTTGCCAAACCATAGTTCATAGGGTGTCGTCTCCACAGACTTAGATGGTGCCCTATTTAAAGTGAATGCTGTTGTCTCTAACACATAACTCCAAAATGATAGTGGCAAATTGATAAGAGACATCATGGAACGCACCATATCCAATAAGGTACAATTACGACGTTCGGACACACCATTATGATGTGGTGTTCCAGGTGGTGATAACCCACAAGTGTAGGGGATAATTGTAGCCTCTTTAGATAAGTAAGAGTTTCGAACCCAACGAGGAGCTAAAGGTAGAACAAATATTTTCTCAAGTCCTATCTGCTACTCATACGACTCTACGCACGCTTAGTGTTCGCTTTACCTAGAACAAGTATGAAACTAGAAGTACTTTGTAGGTGTGATAAGATAGGTTTGCAAGATAATAAAGAGCACATAAATATAAACTAGGGGCTGTTTAGATAAAGAAGCAATAAATTAAATATAGCGAGTGTGGAAAAGTGGTGGTAGGAGTTGCGGAATTGTCCCTAAGCAATTGACTACTTTACTAGACCGATTGCAAGTTTTATGTGGGAGAGGCATAAGCTAACATACTTTCTCTTCTTGGATCATATGTACTTATGATTGGAACTCTAGCAAGCATCCGCAACTACTAAAGATCATTAAGGTAAAACCCAACCATAGCATTAAAGTATCAAGTCCCCTTTATCCCATATGCCACAACCCCCTTACTCGGGTTTATGCTTCTGTCACTCAAGCAACCCACTATAAGCGAATCATGAACGTATTGCAACACCCTACAGGGGGAATCCCTCACGCTTGCGCGACACGGAGGGCACAATAGGACAACAACATAAGCACAAGCAAATTAAACCAATCATAGCAATTCATCAATCACCTGTAGGACAACGAAAATCTACTCAGACATCATAGGATGGCAACACATCATTGGATAATAATATGAAGCATAAAGCACCATGTTTAAGTAGAGGGTACAACGGGTTGCGGGAGAGTGGACCGCTGAATATAGATAGGGGAAGGTGATGGAGATGTTGGTGAAGATGGCGTAGGTGTTGGTGTAGATCGCGGTGATGATGACGGCCCCCGGTGGCACTCCGGCGCCACCGGAAGCAAGGATGAGAGAGCCCCCCTTCTTCTTCTTCTTCCTTGACCTCCTCCCTAGATGGGAGAAGGGTTTCGCCTCTGGTCCTTAGCTCCCATGGCGTGGGAGGGGCAAGAGACCCTTCGAGATTGGATCTATCTCTCTATCTCTCTTTGTTTCTGCGTTCTCAGATTCTGCCCTGGATCCATTTCTTTTATATCGGGAGATCTGTAACTCCGATTGGATTGAAACCTTCGCCCAGATATTTTTCCAAAAATTAGCTTTCTTGCGGCCAAAGAAGAACAGCAACCGCCTTATGAGGGGCCCACGAGGGTTAGGGGCGCGCCTAGTATAAGTGGGCATGTGGGCCACCCTTGTGGGCACCTTGGGCACCATCTCGCGTTGATTCTACTTCCCAAAAATCATAAATATTCCAAAATAATTCTCCGTCCGTTTTTATCCCGTTTGGACTCCGTTTGATATGGGGTTTCTACGAAACATAAAACATGCAACAAACAGGAACTGGCACTGGGCACTGGATCAATATGTTAGTCCCAAAAAATAGTATAAGAAGTTGCCAAAAGTATATGAAAGTTGAAGAATATTGGCATGGAACAATCAAAAATTATAGATACGACGGAGACGTATCAGCATCCCCAAGCTTAATTCTTGCTCATCCTTGAGTAGGTAAATGATAAAAAAAGATAATTTTTGATGTGGAATGCTACCTAGCATAATCTTGATCATGTATCTAATCATGGCATGAACATTAAGACACGAGTGATTCAAGGCAATAGTCTATCATTTGACATAAAAACAATAATACTTAGGGCATCCCAACAAACAATCATGTCTTTCAAAATATTAATGCTAAAGAACGCTATCCCTACAAAATCATATAGTTAGGTCATGCTTCATTTTCATCACACAAAATACTCCCATCATGCACAACCCCGGTTTCAGCCAAGCAATTGGTTCGTAATTTTTAACGCGCTTTAGCTTTCTCAACTCTTACGCAATACATGAGCGCAAGCCATGGACATAGCACTATATGTGGAATAGGGTGGTTGTGAAGGCAAAAAGGGAGAAGATAGTCTCACATCAACTAGGCGTATCAACGGGCTATGGAGATGCCCATTAATAGATATCAATGTGAGTGAGTAGGGATTGCCATGCAACGGATGCACTAGAGCTATAAATATATGAAAGCTCAACAAAAGAAACTAAGTGGGTGTGCATCCAACTTGCTTGCTCACGAAGACCTAGGGCATTTTGAGGAAGCACATCATTGGAATATACAAGCCAAGTTCTATAATGAAAAATTCCCAGTAGTATATGAAAGTGAAAGCATATGAGACTCTCTCTATGAAGAACATGGTGCTACTTTGAAGCACAAGTGTGGTAAAAGGATAGTAACATTGCCCCTTCTCTCTTTTTCTCTCATTTTTTTATTTTATTTTGTTATTATTATTTTTTATTATTTTTTTGATGGGCTTCTTTGGCCTCTTTTTTTATTTGGGCTTCTTTGGCCTCTTTTATTTTTCATAAAGTCCGGAGTCTCATCCCGACTTGTGGGGGAATCATAGTCTCCATCATCCTTTCCTCACTGGGGCAATGCTCTAATAATGATGATCATCACACTTTTATTTACTTACAACTCAATATTACAACTCGATATTTAGAACAAAGATATGACTCTATATGAATGCCTCCGGCGGTGTACCGAGATGTGCAATGATCTAACATAGCAAAGATATCAAAAAATGGACAAGCCAAGAAAACATCATGCTAGCTATCTTACGATCATGCAAAGCAATATGACAATGAATGCTCAAGTCATGTTTATGATGATGGTGGAAGTTGCATGGCAATATATCTCAGAATGGCTATGGAAATGCCATAATGGGTAGGTATGGTGGCTGTTTTGAGGAAGGTAAATAATGGGTGCAAGATACCGGCGAAAGTTGCGCGGCATAATAAAGGCTAGCACTGTGGAAGGGTGAGAGTGCGTATAATCCATGGACTCACATTAGTCATAAAGAACTCATATACTTATTGCAAAAGTCTACTTGCCCTTGAAGCAAAGTACTACTATGCATGCTCCTAGGGGAAGGGTTGGTAGGAGTTAATCATCGCGCGATCCCGACCTCCACACATAAGGAAGACAATTAAAAGAGCACCCCATGCAACAAATTTGTCACACAACTTTTACCATACGTGCATGCTACGGGAATCACAAACCTTAACACCAATATCCTTACTAAACACAACCATCTACTAGAATCTCCCACATATTATCATCTCTATATCGCAAAACTATTGCAAGGAATCAAACATATTATATTCAGTGATCTACAAGGTTTATGTAGGATTTTATGAGTAACCATGTCAATGACCAATTCCTGTCATCTCTCTAAATAGATATAAGTGAAGCAAGAGCGTTTAATTCTTTCTACAAAAGATATGCCCATGCTCTAACAAATATAAGTGAAGCAAAAGAGCATTCTACAAATGGCGGTTTTCTATGTGAAGAGAAACAGGCAATCCAAACTTCAAATGATATAAGTGAAGCACATGAAGAATTCTATAAAGTCATACTCAAAAGATTTAAGTGAGGTGCAATGAGCATTCTATAAATCAACGAGGACTATCTCAAACCAGCATGGTGCATAAAAGAAAAGTGAAAACTAAATGCAAAAGACGCTCCAAGACTTGCACATATCGCATGAACGAAACGAATCCGAAAACATACGGATACTTGTTGAAGAAAGAGGGGATGCCTTCCGGGGCATCCCCAAGCTTAGACGCTTGAGTCTCCTTGAATATTTACTTGGGGTGCCTCGGGAATCCCCAAGCTTGAGCTCTTGCCTCTCCTCCTTTTCCTCATATCGAGACCTTCTCGATCAAACACTTCATCCACACAAAACTTTAACAGAAAACTCGGTAAGATCCGTTAGTATAATAAAGCAAATCACTACTCTAAGTACTGTTGCAAACCAATTCGTATTTTGTTTTTGCATTGTGTCTACTGTAATATAACTTTTTCATGGCTTAATCCACTCATATAAATTGATAGTTTCATCAAAACAAGCAAACTATGCATCAAAAACAGAATCTGTCAAAAACAGAACAGTCTGTAACAATCTGAACATCCACCATACTTATGGTACCCCACAAATTCTACCAAAATTAGGAAAAATACAAAATTTATACAGAAAGACAGTTCAAAAGGAACCATAACCATTTGACGTTCCATCAAAAAACGTAAAATTGTGCACTACAGCCAAAGTTTCTGTCCTGCACCGTACAAACCAACAAGCATTGTAAACATCCTAAAGGCAAACCTTAGCACATTATTTTTATAATACAATGGAATTGTACAAGGGGATAATTATTTTTGATGAAAATTTTCTGTAATCAAGATTCACAAAGTTTCCGTGAGCATGAACAAAGTTCAAGGAGCTCTCCCACTTCAACAATGCTTGTCTCTCTCACTTTCACTTTCCTTTTTGAAAAGTTCTGGGTTGCCCTCTTTACTTTTTTGTTTTTAAACTATATAAAAGCACTAAACAGAAATAAATGACTCTCTAAAACTTCCGGGTTGTCTCCCTGGCAGCGCTTTCTTTAAAGCCATTAAGCTAGGCATATAGTGCTCAAGTAATGAATCCACCCGGATCCCAAGGTATATCAAAGCCAATTTTAATTAACAATGATTTGTAATTTAGTAGTGAGCACAAAGTAACATATATCAAGCAATGACAAAGTCTAACTCTCTTCCTATGCATCGGCATGTCATAAAAGAACAATTCATGCACACATAGTAAAGGCCAATGCATAGTATAAGCAGTTTCTTGCAATTTTATCATATTGGAAACATAGAGAGGTGGAGATATAGTTCCTCTCTAATAATAATTGCAAGTAGGAGTAGAAAGCACATGCATATTATATCTATCAAAATCATCATGTGCAACGGTAAAAGGCAACCCATCAATATAATCCTTAATAAGCACAAACTTCTCCGATAAAGTGTAGCTTGGAGAATTCAAAAAGATAATAGGACTATCATGCGTGTGTGCAATAGCAACAGTTTCATGTTTAACATAAGGAACTATATCAAGTTCATCTCCATAAGCATAATTTATATTGGCATCTTGGCCACAAGCGTAGCAAGCATCATCAAAAGGGGGTATTTCAACAGAATCAATGGGATCATAACAATCATCCTTCGGTAAGAATGAAGGGACATTAAATAATGTATGATTTGGAGGGTTACTCTCATTATAAGGTGGGCACGGGTAGCTAATCCGCTCTTCCTCCTTTTGTTCTTCGCTCTCCTCATCATCTTTTTCATCCAATGAGCTCACAGTTTCATCAATTTCTTCTTCCATAGACTCCTGCAAAATATTAGTCTCTTCTTGGACAGTGGAGGAGTCCCCAATATATGGTTTAACATAGGCATTAAAAGCATAATTACCATAACAATATTTAAATATGGCAAAATTTTCAGATTTGTAGAGAGTAGCATCATACTTTTCAATCAAAGTAGCAATTTCATAAGCACCCTTAAAAGCAATAAATTCTTCAATTTGCCGAACATCATAGTAATTATAAACACCCTTAGCATACGAGGATATGATTCCATTATCACTAAACTCACATTGGTAGGGAAGGTGTTTCTTATGGTTTTTAGAACAAGTAAAATAATATATTTCACATAAATTCCAAGCATAGCATTGCAAACGATGAATTTGATCCAGTAAAAGTTTCCCTTTTTCAGATATACGGTGTCGCACATAACAAGCCTGCTCAACTAAAGATTTGCCCTCAACTAAGTTAGTTGGGGTTTCAGCACGAGCACAAAGGGATCAAAGATGATCCAAGTAAAAAGCTTCAGGAGTGTGATAGATTTTGAGTGGATCTTCAACCATTGGTGTAGTAGGTACAACTTTTTTTTTGATATTTTGCGTTTCCTACCCATAACGAAAGATAGAAAACAACTAAGAGCAGCAAATAAAAATTACTTAGTGATAAAGTAAACAAGCACACACGAGAATATTCACCCCACGCTATGACTCCCCGACAATGGCGCCATAAAAAGGTCTTGATAACCCACAAGTGTAGGGGATAATTGTAGCCTCTTTCGATAAGTAAGAGTGTCGAACCCAACGAGGATCTAAAGGTAGAACAAATATTCTCTGAAGTCCTATCTACCACTAATACGACTCTACGCATGCTTAGTGTTTGCTTTACCTAGAACAAGTATGAAACTAGAAGTACTTTGTAGGTGTGATAAGATAGGTTTGCAAGATAATAAAGAGCACATAAATATAAACTAGGGGCTGTTTAGATAAAGAAGCAATAAAGTAAATATAGTGAGTGTGGAAAAGTGGTGGTAGGAGTTGCGGAATTGTCCCTAAGCAATTGACTACTTTACTAGACCGATAGCAAGTTTCATGTGGGAGAGGCATAAGCTAACATACTTTCTCTTCTTGGATCATATGTACTTATGATTGGAACTCTAGCAAGCATCCACAACTACTAAAGATCATTAAAGGTAAAACACAACCATAGCATTAAAGTATCAAGTCCCCTTTATCCCATACGCCACAACCCCCTTACTCGGGTTTATGCTTCTGTCACTCAAGCAACCCACTATAAGCGAATCGTGAACGTATTGCAACACCCTACAGCGGTAATCCCTCACGCTTGCGCGACACAGAGGGCACAAAAGGACAGCAACATAACCACAAGCAAATGAAACCAATCATAGCAATTCATCAATCGTTGGTAGGACAACAAAAATCTACTCAGACATCATAGGATGGCAACACATCATTGGATAATAATATGAAGCATAAAGCACCATGTTTAAGTAGAGGGTACAGCGGGTTGCGGGAGAGTGGACCGCTGAATATAGATGGGGGAAGGTGATGGAGATGTTGGTGAAGATGGCGTAGGTGTTGGTGTAGATCGCGGTGATGATGACGGCCCCTGGTGGCACTCTGGCACCACCGGAAGCAAGGGGGAGAGAGCCCCCCTTCTTCTTCTTCTTCCTTGACCTCCTCCCTAGATGGGAGAAGGGTTTACCCTCTGTTCCTTGGCTCCCATGGCCTGGGAGGGGCAAGAGCCCCTCCGAGATTGGATCTATCTCTCTGTCTCTCTCTGTTTCTGCGTTCTCAGATTCTGCCCTGGCACCGTTTCTTTTATATCCAGAGATCTGTAACTCCGATTGGATTGAAACCTTTGCCCATATATTTTTCCAAAAATTAGCTTTCTTGTGGACAAAGAAGAGCAGCAACCGCCTTATGAGGGGCCCACGAGGGTCAGGGGCGCGCCCAGTATAAGTGGGCGTTTGGGCCACCCTCGTGGGCACCTCGGGCATCGTCTCACGTTGATTCTACTTCCCAAAAATCATGAATATTCCAAAACAATTCTTCGTCCGTTTTTATCCCGTTTGGACTCCGTTCGATATGGGGTTTCTACGAAACATAAAACATGCAACAAACAGGAACTGGCACTGGGCACTGGATCAATATGTTAGTCCCAAAAAATAGTATAAAAAGTTGCCAAAAGTATATGAAAGTTGAAGAATATTGGGATGAAACAATCAAA
This sequence comes from Triticum aestivum, assembly GCF_018294505.1. Lineage (NCBI taxonomy): Eukaryota > Viridiplantae > Streptophyta > Magnoliopsida > Poales > Poaceae > Triticum > Triticum aestivum. The sequence continues at coordinate 609,241,866 of NC_057810.1, read as the reverse complement.
AATTATAGATACGACGGAGACGTATCAGTGGCGTCAATTGTGAAACAATTCCACATTGTCTTAAGTGATTGCCAAACTCATAACTCAGATATTCTCCCCGTCGATCGGATTTTAGGAATTTAATCTTCTTGTTACGATGATTCTCAACTTCACTCTGAAATTGCTTGAACTTTTAAAACGTTTCAGACTTATGCCTCATCAAGTAGATATACTCGTATCTAGTCAAGTCATCAGTGAAGGTGAGGAACTAATGATATCCATCGCGCGCGTCAACGCTCATCGGACCGCACACATAGTATGTATGATTTCCAACAAGTCACTTGCTCGTTCCATTGTTCCAGAAAACGAGGTTTAGACATCTTTCCCATGAGGCATGGTTCGCATGTGTCATGTGATTCAAAATCAAGTGACTCCAAAAGTCCATCAACATGGAGTTTCTTCATGCGCTTTATACCAATATGACCTAAGCGGTAGTGTCACAAGAAAATGGTACTATAATTATCAACTCTACATCATTTTGGCATCAATGTTATGAACATGTGTATCATCACTATCGAGATTCAATAAGTATAAACCCATCACAATGGTGCATGACCATAAAAGATATTACCCATATAAATAGAACAACCATTATTCTCTGATTTAAATGGGTAACCGTCTCGCATTAAACAAGATCCAGATATAATGTTCATGCTCAACGCATGCACTAAATAACAATTATTTAGGTTCATCACTAATCATGGTGGTAATCGAAGAGCGAGCGTGCTGACGGCGATCACATCAACCTTGGAACCATTTCCCACGTGCATCGTCACTTCGTCCTTCGCCAGCCTCCGTCTATTCTGTAGTTCCTGCTTTGAGTTGCAAATGTGAGCAACCGAACCTGTATCAAATACCCAGGCCCTACAACGAGAGTTGGTAAGGTACACATCAATAACATGTATATCATATATACCTTTGTTGATGTTGTCCCCCTTCTTGTCGGCCAGATACTTCGGGTAGTTCTGCTTCTAGTGGCTAGTTCCCTTGCAATAGAAGCACTCAGTTTCCGGCTTGGGTCCAGCCTTGGGTTTCTTCACGGGAGGAGCAACTGTTTTTGCACCCTTCTTAAACTTTCCCTTCTTTCCCTTGCTCTTCTTGAAACTAGTGGTTTTATTCACCATCAACACTTGATGCTTCTTCTAGATGTCTGACTCAGGGACTTTCAGCATCACGAACAGCTCGGAGACTGACTTGTTCATCCCTTGCATGTTATAGTTCAACACAAAGCTCTTGTAGCTAGGTGGTAGCGATTGAAGAACTCTGTCAGTGATACCATCTGGCGGGAGCTCAATTCCCAACTCAGCCAGACGGTTGTAGTACCAGACATTCTGAGTATGTGCTCACTGACAGACCCACTCTCCTCCATCTTGCAGACATAGAACTTATCGGAGGTCTCATACCTCTCGATCCGACATTCTTCTCAAAGATAAACTTCAACTCCTGGAACATCTCATATGCTCCATGATGTTCAAAACGCCTTTGAAGTCCCGGCTCTAAACCATACAGCATGGCTCACTAAACTATTGAGTAGTCATCAACACACGACTGCCAGGCATTCACAACGTCCACAGTCGCTGGAGAGGGTGGCGCACCAAGCGGTGCATCAAGGACATAAGACTTACAGGAAGCCATGAGGATAATCCTCAGATTACGGCCCAGTCCACAAAGTTACTTCCATCATCTTTCAGCTTAGCTTTCTCTAGGAACACATTGAAATTTAGGGGAGCTACTGCGCGAGCAATTGATCTACAACATAAGTTTGCAAAGATAACTTAGACTATTGTTCATGTAAATGAGTTCAATTGATCATATTACTTAAGAACTCCCACTCAAATTGACATCCCTCCGATTAACTGAGTGTAACATGATCCAAATTCACCAACCCAAGTCCGATCATCATGTGAGATGAGGTGGTTTCAGTGGTGAACATCTCTATGTTGATCATATCTACTATATGACTCGTGTTTGACCTTTCGGTCTCTTGTGTTCCGAGGCCATGTCTGTACATGCTAGGCTCGTCAAATTTAACCCAAGTGTTCTACATGTGCAAAACTAGCTTGCACCTGTTGTATGCGAACATAGAGTCTATCACACCCGATCATCACTTGGTGCTTCGGAACGATGAACTTTCGCAACGGTGCACACTCGGGGAGAACACAATTTTATCTTGAATTTTAGTGCGGGGTCACCTTATAATGCTACCCTCATCCTAAGCAAAATAAGATGCAAAAAAGGATTAACATCACATGGAAGTCATAAGTGACATGATATGGCCATCAACTTGTGCTTTTGATCTCCATCTCCAAAGCACCGGCATGATCTCCATCATCACCGACATGACACCATGATCTCCATCATCGTGCAACCATCGGGGTTGTCACGCTGTCGGTGTCAAAACCGGAGGATCTTGGGTAGGGGGTCCCGAACTGTGCGTCTAGGCGGATGGTAACAGGAGACAAGGGACATGATGTTTTACCCAGGTTTGGGCCCTCTTGATGGAGGTAAAAACCTATGTCCTGCTTGATTGATATTGATGATGTGGGTATTACAAGAGTAGATCTACCACGAGATCAAGGAGGCTAAACCCTAGAAGCTAGCCTATGGTATGATTGTTCTCCGTCCTATGGACTAAAGCCATCCGGTTTATATAGACACCGGAGAGGGCTAGGGTTACACAGAGTCGGTTAGAATGGTAGGAGATCTACATATCCGTATTGCCAAGCTTGCCTTCCACGCCAAGGAAAGTCCCTTCCGGACACGGGACGAAGTCTTCAATCTTGTATCTTCATAGTCTTGGAGTCCGGCCGATGATGATAGTTCGGCTATCTGGACACTCCCTAGTCCAGGACTCCCTCAGTAGCCCCTGAACCAGGCTTCAATGACGACGAGTCCGGCGTGCATATTGTCTTTGGCGTTGCAAGGCGGGTTCCTTCTCCGGATAATTTATAGAAGATTGTGAACACCAGGATAGTGTCCGACTCTGCAAAATAAATTCCACATAATATTTACACAAGTTCAATCTACTGACGTATTTTGTGGCGTGGCGTCACACCACTACCAAGCCTTTACTCGAATTTTTTTATTGTACCACCTCAGCGTGTTTAGCGAAGCGGTTTCCTTGGCACGTCTTGTCGAAGCAGAGATCGTGTTCCCCTTATTCCGGGATTCCCATTAATACAGGCGTGGGTAACCCAACCGCGCACGTTGCCATGCCCCCTCCATCGAGGGCGGGTTCCAAACGGTCACGGGGACGGCTCTTGGTATTCTCCCTCTTTATAATGAGACCAAGGCATGTTCCTTTTCTTCAACCCTCAATCGAATCCGCCGCTTGCCCCGAGTTCCAACACCCAAGGCTCCAGATTTGGGTACTTTCGACCTTCGACAATGTCCGGCTCCGACCTACGAGGCCGGTGGATGCCCTCCTCTGTCACGGAAGAGGACATGCTCAAGCTGAGAGACGCCAGGTATTTAACCTACGAGATTTCGCATAGGCTGCCTGCCCAAGGGCAAGTTATTCCTACTCCCGAGCCCGGCGAGAGTGTCGTGTTCGTGTCTCACCTCCGTCGGGGTTTAGGCTTCCCAATGGATCCCTTCGTGAGGGGGCTCATGTTTTACTATGGGCTGGAATTTCACGACTTGGCTCCGGAGTCCATCCTCCACATCTCATCATTCATTGTCGTCTGCGAAGCCTTCCTCCGCACTACCCCCCACTTCGGCTTGTGGCTCAAAACCTTCAACGTGGAGCCGAAGATGATTGCGGGGCGTCAGGCAGAGTGCGGCGGGGCGGTTATAAACAAGAGGGCCGATGCTCCATGGCCCGAGGGCTCTTTTCAGGAGGAGCTCGGTTTGTGGCAACAGGAGTGGTTCTATATCACCGCTCCCAGGGGCAGCAGGCAGAGACCGCCGGCCGTCTTTCGCCCGGGCCCTCCACAACGGCTGACGTCATGGATCAACAAAGGGCTTGACTGGGGGCCGTTCAAAGACGTACCCCTATTGCAGGGCCGGGTTCGAGACCTCGAGGAAGGGGAGATCAATCTGGTCGTAGTGACACAGGTTATGGTAATTCGGCGCCTTCTGCCCTGCAAACGTCGCCCCCTCCGCCTGTGGGAATTTAATCCGGAGGGACCACGAGCTCTCCAACACTTCATGGGTTTGACACCCGTGGAGATGTACGAACTGTTCTTCGGATCACAAGAGATGCGTCCGGACTTGACCGAGGACGCTGGCCTAAGCTGCAATCGCCCGGATACTCAAGTAAGTAGCCCTGTGTCCAGACACATTGTCCATTTATTTATCATGGGTTTGCCTTTTAACCAGCTATCCCTTGGACAGGAGTGGATAGCGCAAGCAAAATTGATACGGTGTCCGGCCCCCCTCCCTGAGACCACGCCGGATCCCGTGTTAATTAAAATGTTGGAGGTTGCACCTTCGGAGGAGGGCAAAGGGGGGCACAGGGAAACTACCACCTCTGCCAAGGAGGCTTGCAGTAAGGGGGGAATCGAGGGTCCCTCCCTCCAGGGGGAGAAGAGGACCGCTTCCGAAGACCCGGAGGCCAAGGCCTCAAAGCGGGGAAGGAAATCACCGGAAGGTCCCGTGCCGGGAAGAGCCCCGGCCGCACAGTCTCCCCAAAGGAATCAGCCCTCCAGCGAGCCGTAAGTAAAAAAGGGGGGTTTTGTAATAGGGGACATCCCTACTTTATTTCTAAGGTTAACCGAAGTTTTCACCTTGTAGTTCGGATCTCAGCCCTTCTCAGCAGAGCTCATCTTCGGGGGACCTTCGTCCGGAGATGATGGAGAGCGAAACGCCTCCATCTGCCGCCCCGTCGGGCGGGGCGGACGACCCTGAGGTGTCGTCACGGAGGGTCTCCCCGAGTCCGGCGGGGCCGGGGAGTTCGGCACCCACTGGAGTACGGCCGGTGGAGCTGCAGGATTTGCTCGAGAGGGCGTCTATCTCAGAAGATCACCGCACATTAATGAGTATGGTGATTGAAAGGATCTCATCCGCCGAGAGCGGGTTGTATGAGGCCGTCGGAAGTTTGCTGACGGGGTTTGAGGTACGCAAAAAATGACATACCTTTTGACAGTTTTGCACATGGAGTGCGCCCTGTATAGATAGTAGCCCCTGAGACTTGGTATGCTGTCGAAAGTGACAGCGTGCCGAGGATCATAATCTCAGTTATAGAATGTCGCCTTTCCTATGCAGGTGGTGGAACGATCGGTGGCCAGCCGGACTGATGGAGCTGCCGAGCTGAAGCGGCAACTCGACGTTGCGGATGCGGACATCGCGCTGGTCAATAAACGACTTGACGAGTCACAAGGTAAGTGGTTGCTCCGCGGTCACCGAGTAAGGGAGCTGATGCCCGTTCCTTACAATTTGTATGCTTGATGCAGATGGTGCCGCTGCTGTGGAAGACCTTCGAGCAGAGCTTGCTCGAGCCAAGGAGCAAGCCAGGAAAAGTGATGCGGCTGCCTCGAAGGCAGCGGAAGAGCTAAAAGCCGAAAAGGCTGTTCACTGCCGAAGCAGGGAGGAGATGGCCGGAATGGCCGTGAAATTAAAAGATGCTACCGACCGCTATGAGGTTCTTGAAAGAGAACGCCGAGCGGAGCAAGAGGACCTGAAGAAAGCCGTCGCCGAAGCCAAGGATGCCCGTAGTGCGATGCGGGCTATGAAGGAGGAACTGCGTCAGGCCGGAGACATTGCGGCTGGAAAGCCCTTTCTGCTGCGTAGGAAGTTCACGGATCCGAAGTATGCTCAGTTGGGCCAATTGTGTGGTGCGGAGGATCCTTATCTGGATTTGGCGGCGAGTGCGGCGGACGCAGTCGTGCACTTCCGAAGCCAGAAGGATCACGAAATGGAAGAGCTTTTCTGGTCTCAATTCCATAGTCCGGAGCGTCCACTTCCGTTGACTGATCGGTTGGCGGAGTGGGCTGAGCTGAATAGGTTGTCCGGACTTGCCATGACGGATGTGGTGGCTCATCTGTGGCCAGAAAGGCCCAAGCCGGAGAGTTATTTTGGCTTGTTGCAGCAATTCCTTGGGGCGGTGCCGCATATCGAGGCGATGAAGCGGTCGGCATGCATAGAGGGTGCACGGATGGCTCTTGCCCGTGTTAAGACATACTGGGCGGAGATGGATGCCACCGCTGTTGCATCCCGGGGTTTGGACAAAAGCCGATTACCCGCCGAGCACTATTTTGAGGAAGTCCTGCAGGGCGCTCGTTTAATAGAGTCGCAGTGCTCGAAAGATGTTATGTTCAAATGACGTGTATGATTTGTGAGATCATGTTTATAATGTAACAGCTTTTTATACTTGTGCGTTCAAGTATTGAACTATCTCCTGTGCGGCCGTATATGTATGTATAACCTGAAAGATGGCAGTCTTTGGCTTCAGCCCCCACGCACATGGTGCGGGGGTGTTTGCAAAAGAAAAGCGCTTTTTCACACTTAATCCAACGTCTTGGTCCTTTGAAGGAGGTGATAGCATAGCAAACTAGGCAACCGGACTATAATGCTTTATCACTTTCACTTAGCCATAGGAGCTCGAAGGTGGGGCTACGATATAGCCCCTAGAGGCACCGCGCTCTCCGAACTCGGGGCGCGTATGTGCCTGACCGGGAAGCGGTCCTTCGTCAAAGCGGGGGAATTCTAAACATTCCAGTAGTCGATCGAGTGGTTGACCAGTCTCTCGCTATATCATGACAGTCAGTTTTCGGCTTTCTCTACTGAGGTGCTCGCCCGGCCGAACCGGGGCACAATCGCAGTAGTTCTCCTGGTGCCGCGTTAGCCGATGGAGCGGAACGTAAGGCAGCAAAACACAGGAGCCGGGCAAACCCAACATTTGACCAAAGACATGATTCGGAGCTGATGCATATAAGGCCTAACTCGAGACGCCGAACACTCCCTGAGGTATTCGGTCTTTATGATACCGGGCAGAACAATGCCCTAAGCCCCTAGTGTCCAGGTACGGGCGAGAACTTCTGACGCGGCCGATGCCAAAACGCCAGCCTCCTCCTCGGTTATGGTAGGAAACCGGGGGATGTGTATCAACAAGAGACAGTAAGAAAGGTTTACGCAGGGTCTTAATCTGAAAAGAATCCTTGCAACGGGTCCCTGCTGCACGTCTGCGCCTGTGTCTCCGTTGTGCTGTATCCTGGACGGGTGTAGCACGTGCTTCATCTGTAAAAGAGAAGAACTTAGTTTGGAAAAAATATCGTGCAAAAGATGTATTTAAAATAAAGTATGATAAAGTTGAGCTTTATTGGCTCTCATTGTTTATACGTGCAGCCCCTTGTAAAGAGGTATGCGGCTGGGAAGCCCCTTGTTTATTTATGCCGGACTCGCCTAACCGTGTCCGAGGTCTGAATGACCTGTTTTTAGGGGCTTTGACCAGCAAGGTCGGATTAGTGTGCGGCTGTCAAAGCAGTCTCACGTTTTCCGTGGTCGAGGAACACTCAGAGTTACCCTTTAATGAGATTATGCCGCGTGGACCGGGCATTTTAAGCGTAAGAGACGCGTAATGCGGTATTGCGTTAAAGCGGGCGAAAGCTTCGCGTCCCAGTAGTGCTTGATGGCTACTTTTGAATGGGGCGATATGGAAAATGAGCTTTTCGCGACGGAGGTTGTCGGATGAACCGAACACGACCTCTAGTAGTGCAGAGCCTGTACAATTGGCGTAAAGGCCAGGCGTCACTCCTTTGAAGGAAGTGCTGCTATGGTGAATTTTGGTAGGGTCTATCCCCATTCTGCGGATGGTGTCCTGGTATAGCAGGTTTATATCGCTGCCGCCATCCATTAGGACTTGTGTGAATTGTAGTCCGTCGATTATGGGATCCAGTACCAAAGCAGTCCCTCCTGCGTTTCGAACACTTCTGGAGTAATCCTGATGGTCGAAAGTAATTGGTTTAAACATCCAATTTCGGGACTCTGCTGGGGTGGACCGTGCGGCGCGTGTTTTAGCAGGTGCCGCACTATTTTTCCTTGTTATCACATGAAGTGAGTTCACTGTTTTGACTTCTAGTGGGAAAGTCTTCTGTTTTCCGGCGTGCTGCTTGTGGGGTTCGTCGTCGTCTTCGCTTGGTGTGTCGAGCCCCTTGTGTTCGGCGTTAAGTCGGCCGGACTGCTTGAAGACCCAACAATCTCTGTGGGTATGGTTTGCAGGCTTCCCGGGGGTACTATGTATTTGACATATCCTATCCAAGATTTTGTTTAGGTTGGATAGCTCATCACTGTTGTCCTTGAGAGGCAGTGTTTTATTATTCGGCCGAGAGCTTTTGAATCCGGCGTTGACCGCCGTGCTATTTGGGCCATTTTCCTTATTCCGGCGCTGATCTTTTCTGCGTCGTGATTTCCCATTTCCATCCCTGACCTCGGATGTACTCGGGTCGCTGGTGCTGCATCTTGCCAGCCAGCTATCTTCCCCCGCGCAAAAGCGGGTCATGAGGCTTGTTAGCGCGGCCATTGTTCTTGGTTTTTCCTGGCCGAGGTGTCTGGCGAGCCATTCGTCTCGGACGTTATGCTTAAAGGCTGCTAAGGCTTCGGCGTCCGGACAGTCGACTATTTGGTTCTTTTTGGTGAGGAACCTATTCCAGAATTTGCGTGCTGACTCTCCGGGCTGTTGAGTTATGTGACTTAGATCGTCTGCATCCGGAGGGCGGACATAAGTCCCCTGAAAATTTGCTCGAAACGCATCCTCGAGCTCTTCCCAACTTCCAATGGTATTTTCCGGGAGGCTTTTGAGCCAATGCCGAGCTGGCCCTTTGAGCTTGAGGGGTAGGTATTTTATGGCATGGAGGTCGTCTCCTCTGGCCATATGTATGTGTAGGATATAATCCTCAATCCAGACTCCGGGGTCTGTTGTTCCGTCATATGCCTCTATGTTTACGGGTTTGAATCCCGCTGGAAATTCATGATCCAGTACCTCATCGGTGAAACATAGTGGGTGTGCGGCGCCCCTGTATTTAGGTGTGCCGTTGTCTTCAAACACTCGGCGGGTTGTGTTGCTCCCTGGAGTCTTCTTTTTTGGCCCATAGATGGACCTGACCGGGACATCCTTTTTGCGAGGATCCTTATGTGGATCGTGTGCCGGCTTGTGTGCGGCGCCGCTTGCCGCTCTTAGCCTGTCATCTGGTCGTCTATCCGGCCAGGCGGCCTCTTTCTTTTTTGACTGTGGGGGCTCTACGGCCTCCTCGTCAAATTCGGGCAGCAGCTTGCGCTTCGGGTAGCTCTTTGCCTGGTGACTATCGCCGTATTTATCTGCGGTATTGAGTACTTTGCTCCATCTCATTCTGAGTGCGTCCTCCGCTGTTTTGAGCTTCCGCTTTTGCTTCTTCAAACTTCTTGCAGTGGCGACGAGCCTTTTATGAAGGTTCTTATGCTCTGGTGATGTGTCCGGCGTGAGATCGTCTGGACTGTTGTTTTCGCCGGGGATGGGTTGCTTGTCCAATTCATCCTGTTCGGATGGTTGCTTGGTGGCATGTTCGTCGTCCACTGCTTCGCCCTGCTCTAAGGCCGGGTCAGTATGGGTGCCGTTGTTATCGAGGCGGGACTTCGGGCGGCGCTTGCGTCGCCGTTTTGGTTGTTTGTCGGGGGAGTTGTCCTTCGCCACGTCCCGTTGTTCCTTGTTATCGCTTCCTTTTGGCGTATCCACCATGTATACGTCGTGAGTTGAGGTGGCTTTCCAGTGCCGAGTAGGCGCTGGTTCTTGGTCGTCTCCGGCATCGTCGTCCATACCGTCGATGTCTTCGGAGCCGAAGTCTAGCATGTCGGTTAGATCGTCGACAGTGGCTACTAAGTGGGTGGTGGGTGGGCTTTGAATTTCTTCGTCGTCCGCATCCCAACCGTCCTGACCGCAGTCCGGCCAGGGCTCTCCTGATAACGAGAGATACTTTAGCGAACTCAAGATGTCGCCGAAAGGTGAGTGTTGAAAGATGTCCGCAGCGGTGAACTCCATGATCGGCGCCCAATCGGATTCGATTGGAGGGGGCGCGGGAGGTTCGGAGTCCGGCGAGGAGTCCGGCACCTCGGAGTCACGAGCTTCATGAGGGACTAGGTCAGTGTTCGGCTCCATCGCCGTAGAGGTTGCAGCCCCCGAGGCGGTGTCTAGCCACCCGTCCTCGATCTACGCAGCCGGCTCCGAATTGAGGATCGGAGCGGACTTGTGTGCGGCCTCCAGGGCACTGTCCGGCTGTAGAGTTAAATCATGCCCATCGTGACAGTGCAGCGCGCTCGGCTGTGGCTCGAATCCATCGAAGATCAAGTCTCCGCGGATGTCAGCCGTGAAGTTCAAACTTCCAAATCTGACCTGACGGCCAGGGGCGTAGCTTTCGATCTGCTCCAGATGGCCAAATGAATTGGCCCACAGTGCAAAGCCGCCGAATACGAAGATCTGTCCGGGGAGAAAGGTCTCACCCTGGACTGCGTCGTTGTTGATGATCGAAGAAGCCATCGAGCCTATCGGTGATGATACAGAGGAACTCTCAATGAAAGCACCAATGTCGGTGTGAAAACCGGCGGATCCCGGGTAGGGGGTCCCGAACTGTGCATCCAGGCGGATGGTAACAGGAGACAAGGGACACGATGTTTTACCCAGGTTCAGGCCCTCTTGATGGAGGTAAAACCCTACGTCCTGCTTGATTGATATTGATGATGTGGGTATTACAAGAGTAGATCTACCACAAGATCAAGGAGGCTAAACCCTAGAAGCTAGCCTATGGTATGATTGTTCTCCGTCCTATGGACTAAAGCCATCCAGTTTATATAGACATCGGAGAGGGCTAGGGTTACACAGAGTCGGTTACAATGGTAGGAGATCTACATATCCGTATTGCCAAGCTTGCCTTCCACGCCAAGGAAAGTCCCATCCGGACATGGGACGAAGTCTTCAATCTTGTATCTTCATAGTCTTGGAGTCCGGCCGATGATGATAGTTCGGCTATCCGGACACCCCCCCTAGTCCAGGACTCCCTCACATGCCAACCATGCTTCTACTACTATTGCTACCGCTTAGCGATAAAGTAAAGAATTACATAGCGCTTAATGATTGACACACATGTCATACAATAATTAAAGATAGCCCTATGGCTCCTGCCGGTTGCCGTATGCATCGACATGCAAGTCGATATAAACTATTACAAACATGATCATCTCATACATCAAATATATTTCATCATGTCTTTGGCCATATCATATCACAACATACCCTGCAAAAACAAGTTAGACATCCTCTAATTGTTGTTGCATGTTTTACGTGGCTGCTATGGGTATCTAGCAAGAATGATTCTTACCTACGCAAAGCTGCAACAGCGATATGCAAGTTGTTATTTACCCTTATACAAGGACCGCCTTTGTAGAATCTGATTCAACTAAGGTGGTAGAGACAGACACCCGTCAGCCATCTTTATGCAACAAAGTCACATGTCTGTCGGTGGAACCAGTCTCATGTACGTGGGCACGTAAGGTTGGTCTGGGCTGCTTCATCCCATAATACCGCTGAATCAAGAAAAGACCAAGGAAGGAAGCAATCTGAATATCAACTCCCACAAACTCCTTTCTATTCTACTCGTGATGTGATCTACGCATAGACCTAGCTCATGATGCCACTGTCAGGGAACGTTGCATGGGAAACAAAAAATTTCTTACCTACACCAAGATCAATCTAGGATATGACCATCTACGAGAGGAAATATTTCATCTACATACCCTTGTAGATCGCTAAGCGGAAGCGTTAAGAAACGTGTTTGATGTAGTCGAATGTCTTCGCAATCCAATCACGATCCGTCCCGCGAATTCCCGATCCAAGTGCCGAATGGACGGTACCTCCACGTTCAACACACGTACGGCTTGATGACGCCTTCACCTCCTCGATCCAGCGAGTGATGGTGAAGTAGTAGCTCGAGTCCTCCGGCAACACAACGACCTGGAGGCGGCAGTGGTGGTGGAATCTCAGTAGAGCTTCTCTAAGCACTACAAAGAGGAAGAGGGATGCGAGGGAGAGGAGAGGCATCTCCATGGCGTGAAGATGTGCTCAAGGGTGTGATACGTCTCCGTCGTATCTATAATTTTTGATTGTTCCATGCCAATATTATTCAACTTTCATATACTTTTGGCAACTTTTTATATTATTTTTGGGACTAACATATTAATCCAGTGCCCAGTGCCAGTTCCTGTCTGTTGCATGTTTTATGTTTCGCAGAAACCCCATATCAAATGGAGTCCAAATGGGATAAAATCGGATGGAGAATTATTTTGGAATATTTGTGATTTTTGGGAAGTAAAATCAACGCGAGACGGTGCCCGAGGTGGCCAGGAGATAGGGGCCAACGCCCACTCTAGGTGGGCACGCCCCCACCCTCCTGGGCCACTCGTAAGGCGGTTGATGCCCTTCTTTGGCCGCAAGAAAGCTAATTTTTGGAAAACAATCTGGGCGAATGTTTCAATCCAATCGGAGTTACGGATCTCCGGATATAAAAGAAATGGTGCAAGGGCAGAAGTCCAAAACGCAGAAACAGAGAGATAGATCCAATCTCGGAGGGGCTCCCGCCCCTCCCACGCCAAGGGAGCCAAGGACCAGAGGGGAAACCCTTCTCCCATCTAGGGAGAAGGTAAAGGAAGAAGAAGAAGAAGAAGGGGGGCTTGTCGGTGTCAAAACCGGCAGATCTCGGTGTCACCAACACCTCCGCCATCTTCACCAACATCTCCATCACCTTCCCCCATCTATATTGAGCAGTCCACTCTCCCGCAACCCGCCGTACCCTCTACTTGAACATGGTGCTTTATGCTTCATATTATTATCCAATGATGTGTTGCCATCCTATGATGTCTGAGTAGATTTTCTTTGTCCTATCGGTGATTGATGAATTTCTATGATTGGTTGGAGTTGCATGTTTTATTATTGGTGCTATCCTATGGTGCCCTCCGTGCGCAAGCGTGAGGGATTCCCACTGTAGGGTGTTGCAATGCGTTCATGATTCGCTTATAGTGGGTTGCGTGAGTGACTGAAACACAAACCCGAGTAAGGGGATTGTTGCGTATGGGATAAAGGGGACTTGATACTTTAATGCTATGGTTGGGTTTTACCTTAATGAATCATTAGTAGTTATGGATGCTTGCTAGAGTTCCAATCATAAGTGCATATGATCCAAGTAGAGAAAGTATGTTAGCTTATGCCTCTCCCTCAAATAGAATTGCAATAATGATTACCGGTCTAGTAACGTAGTCAATTGCCTAGGGACAATTTCACAACTCCTACCACCACTTTTCCACACTCGCTATATTTACTTTATTGCTTCTTTATCTAAACAACCCCTACTTTTTATTTACGTGTTCTTTATTATCTTCCAAACCTATCCTATCACAACTACAAAGTACTTCTAGTTTCATACTTGTTCTAGGTAAAGCGAACGTCAAGCGTGCGTAGAGTCGTATAATTGGCCGATAGGACTTGGGAGAGTATTTGTTATACCTTTAGCTCCTCGTTGGGTTTGACACTCTTACTTATCGAAAGAGGCTACAACTATCCCGTATACTTGCGGGTTATCAAGACTTTTTTCTAGCGCCGTTGTCGGGGAGCAATAGCGTGGGGTGAATATTCTCGTGTGTGCTTGTTTGCTTTATCACTAAGTAATTTTTATTTGCTGTTCTAAGTTGTTCTCTATCTTTATTTATGGATATGGAACACGAAATACCAAAAAAATTAGGTGTACTTGCTACTCATGGAGATGGGGTAACTCCTAAAACCCTCGATTCTCATTATGTGAAAGATATTATGTACTACTTTGATAATCCTGAGAAAACCCCATTCGAGTTTATAATGGGAGACACATTCGATCAACGTGAATACTTTAGGGATTATCGCTTTACACAAAAAGGGAAACTATTATGGGATCAAATTAATATGTTGTGTTAATATGCTCGGGATCTATGCTTGAGATATGATATTACTTGTTGCTCTAGGATGAAGGCTCCACACCTTCCCTTTTCATGCAAATTTAATGATAATGAAACCTTAGCTTCTTATGCCAATGGTATATATGATTACTATGATGTTCAACGAATTTAAGAATTTTTTGCTTTTAAGGCTGCTTATGAAATTGAATCTTTGTTGAAAAGTATGAAGCTTTAGATGATGATGTTTATAGGCCTGAATTTTTTGCTATATTGTAATATTGCTATGACAATTATGAATACAATTACAATATTGATGCATTTATTGAGAAAGTCTCCGCTGTCCAAGAAGAGATTAATATTTTGCAGGAAGCTATGGGAGAAGAAATTGATGAAACTGTGAGCTCATTGGATGAAAAAGATGATGAGGAGAGCGAAGAACAAAAGGAGGAAGAGCGGATTGATCACCCGTGCCCACCTTCTAATGAGAGTAACTCTTCAACTCATACATTGTTTAATTCCCCTTCGTGCTTACCGAAGGATGATTGCTATGATGATTGCTATGATCCCGTTGATTCTCTTGAAATATCCCTTTTTGATGATGCTTGCTATGCTTGTGGCCAAGATGCAAATATGAATTATGCTTGTGGAGATGAACTTGCTATAGTTCCTTATGTTAAACATGAAATTGTTGCTATTGCACTCACGGATGATAGTCCTATTATCTTTTTGAATTCTCCCGACTACACTATATCGGAGAAGTTTGCGCTTAGTAAGGATTATATTGATGGGTTGCGTTTTACTACTACACATGATGATTTTGATAGATATAATATGCATGTGCTTGCTACTCCTACTTGCAATTATTATGAGAGAGGAACTACATCTCCGCCTCTTTATGTTTCCAACACGATAGAATTGCAAGAATCTGCTTATACTATGCATTGGCCTTTACTAGGTGTGCATGAATTGTTCTTTTATGACATGCCGATGCATAGGAAGAGAGTTAGACTTCGGCATTGCTTGATATATGTTACTTTGTGCTCACTACTAAATCACAAATCATTGTTAATTAAAATTGGCTTTGATATACCTTGGGATCCGGGTGGATTCATTACTTGAGCACTATATGCGTAGCTTAATGGCTTTAAAGAAAGTTCTACCAGGGAGACAACCCGGAAGTTTTAGAGAGTCATTTATTTCTGTTGAGTGCTTTTATATAGTTTAAAAACAAAAAAATAAAGAGGGGAACCTAAAAACTTTTCAAAAGGGAAAGTGAAAGTGAGAAAGACAAGCATTGAACTTTGTTCATGCTCAGGAAACTTTGTGAATCTTGATTACAGAAACTTTTCATCAAAAATAATTATCCCCTTGTACAATTCCATTGTATTATAAAAATAATGTGCCAAGGTTTTCCTTTAGGATGTTTACAATGCTTGTTGGTTTGTACGGTGCAGGACAGAAACTTTGGCTGTAGTGCGCGATTTTACATTTTTTACTGGAAGGTTAAATGGTTCTGATTCCTATCGCACTGTCTTTCTCTACAACTTTTTTATTTTTCCTAATTTTTGTAGAATTATTGGGGTACCAGAAATATGGTGGATGTTTAGACTGCTACAGACTGTTCTGTTTTTGACAGATTCTGTTTTTGATGCATAGTTTGCTTGTTTTGATGAATCTATCAATTTATATCAGTGGATTAAGCCATGGAAAAGTTATATTACAGTAGACACAATGCAAATACAAAATATGAATTGGTTTACTACAATACTCAGAGTAGTGATTTTCTTTATTATACTAACGGATCTTACCGAGTTTTCTGATGAAGTTTTGTGTGGATGAAGTGTCTAATCGAGGACGTCTCGATATGAGGAAAAGGAAAAGAGGCAAGAGCTCAAGCTTGGGGATGCCCGAGGCACCCCAAGTAAATATTCAAGGATACTCAAGAGTCTAAGCTTGGGGATGCCCCGGAAGGCATCCCCTCTTTCTTCAACAAGTATCGGTATGTTTTTGGATTCGTTTTGTTCATGCATTATGTGCAAGTCTTGGAGCATCTTTTGCATTTAGTTTTCACTTTTATTTTATGAACCATGCTGGTATGAGATAGTACTTGGTTGATTTATAGAATGCTCATTGCACTTCACTTAAATCTTTTGAGTATGGCTTTATAGAATGCTTCATGTGCTTCACTTATATATCATTTGAAGTCTGGATTGCCTGTTTCTCTTCACATAGAAAACCGCCATTTGTCGAATGCTCTTTTTCTTCATTTATATTTGTTAGAGCGTGGGCATATCTTTTGTATAAAGAATTAAACTCTCTTGCTTCACTTATATCTATTTAGAGAGATAACATGAATTGGTCATTCACATGGTTAGTCATAAAATCCTACATGAAACTTGTAGATCGCTGAATATGATATGTTTGATTCCTTGCAATAGTTTTGCGATATAGAGATGATAATATGTGGGAGGTACTAGTAGATGGTTGTGTTTACTAAGGATGTTGGTGTTAAGGTTTGTGATTCCCGAAGCATGCATGTATGGTCTACTAACTATGTAACCAAATTGGCGCGCATTGTATTTTGATTGTTTATCTTTGCGTGAAGGTCGGGGGCGCGCGATGGTTAACTCCTACCAACTTCCCCCTAGGAGCATGCATGTAGTACTTTGTTTCCAGGGCTAATAAAGTTTTGCAATAACTATGTGAGTTCTTTATGACTAATGTTGAGTCCATGGATTATACGCACTTTTACCTTTCCATCATTGCTAGCCTCTTCGGTACCGTGCATTGCCCTTTATCACCTCGAGAGTTGGTGCAAACTTCGCCGGTGCATCCAACCCCCGTGATATGATACACTCTATCACACATAAGCCTCCTTATATCTTCCTCAAAACAGCCACCATACCTACCTATCATGGCATTTCCATAGCCATTCCAAGATATATTGCCATGCAACTTTCATCATCATCATATACATGACTTGAGCATTCATTGTCATATTGCTTTGCATGATCGTAAGATAGCTAGCATGATGTTTTCATGGCTTGTCCGTTTTGATGTCATTGCTACGCTAGATCATTGCACATCCCGGTACACTGCCGGAAGCATTCATATAGAGTCATATCTTTGTTCTAGTATCGAGTTGTAATATTGAGTTGTAAGTAAATAAAAGTGTGATGATCATCATTATAGAGCATTGCCCCCAAAAAAAGAAAAAAGGGGATAGGCCAAAGAAGCCTAAATAAATATGGGGGCCAAAGAAGCCCACCCAAAAAAAGAAAAAGAAAAAAAAGGAAAAAGAAAAAGAAAAGGAAAAGTGGCAATGTTACTATCCTTTTACCACACTTGTGCTTCAGAGTAGCACCATGTTCTTCATATAGAGAGTCTCCTATGTTATCACTTTCATATACTAGTGGGATTTTTCATTATAGAACTTGGCTTGTATATTCCAACGATGGGCTTCCTCAAATGCCCTAGGTCTTCAGGAGCAAGCAAGTTGGATGGACACCCACTTAGTTTTCAGTTTGAGCTTTCATACACTTATAGCTCTAGTGCATCCGTTGCATGGCAATCTCCTCGCATTGACATCAATTGATGGGCATCTCCATAGCCCGTTGATTAGCTGCGTCGATGTGAGACTTTCTCCTTTTTTGTCTTCTCCACATAACCTCTACTATCATATTCTATTCCACCCATAGTGTTATATCCATGGCTCACACTCATGTATTGTGTGAAGGTTAAAAAGTTTGAGAATACTAAAGTATGAAACAATTGCTTGGCTGACACCGGGATAGGCATGAGGGGTACCTTGTGTTAAGAAAAGGGAGCATACAAGACTATATGATTTTGTATGGATAACGTTTTGGAAGCATTGATATTTTGAAAGACATGATTGTTTGTTGGGATGCCCTAAGTATTATTGTTTTTATGTCAAATGATAGACTATTGCTTTGAATCACTCGTGTCTTAATATTCATGCCATGATTAGACATATGATCAAGATTATGCTAGGTTTTCTGGTCGCAGTATTTGGCGCCAAATTATCTGGTGCCCTTTATCGATCAGCTGAAGCAGCTGTTCGAACTGCACCAGGCGGCCGAACTAGCCATGAAGGACTTGGTTGTCTGGCTGTGGCCCACGGAGCCAAGTCCAAGCAGTTACTTCGGACTCGTGAAACGGATTGTTAGTCCTTGCCCTCGGCTCGATGTCATTAAGCGATCGGTCTGCATAGAGGGTGCACGCATGGCGTTTTCCCGTGCGAAGGTGCACTGGGGGAATCTTGATGCTGAGAAGCTGATGTCTGAGGGACCGCCAGAGGGTAAGGAGCATCGCCAAGCCCAAGTTATACTATGAAGGTGTCCTGAAAGGAGCCCACCTTGTGGCGGATCAGTGTACCAAAGACACTATATTTCCCTGAAGGCAGTCATGTCGTCCTTTGTAATGCGGGATAATGGCACTGTTATTATTTATTGCCTGTTTATATGAACGTTTGTTCTTCCTGTGCGGCTGTTTAGTGTATATAAATCTTGAGAGTTGGCCAGTCGTCGGCTTCTACCCACACGTAAAAAGTACGGGGGTGTTCGGGACATACCTGAACACTCTTTATCCCATTGGTGGGTCCTTTTACGGAGGTGTTCCTCACCACGAACCAGGCAATCGGACTATAGGGCTTTATCACTCTCACTTAGCCATAGGAATTCGAGTATGGTGGGCGCAGCCCGTAGTATTTGGAAGACCGTACTAGGGGCTCTAACAGCGCCTGATCAGAAAACCGATCCGTTGCACTCCGCATTGATTATGGCATTGTGCAGAATGAATCTTTAAAGATTTTACAACCTCTCGAACAGCTAACTAGCTCTCGCCGTATCATGACAGTCAGTTTTCGGCTTTCTCTACTGAGGTATTCGTCCGGAAGAACCAGGACAAAATTGCAGTAGTTCTCCCAGCGCTACCTTAGCCGATAGAGCGGAACATAAGGTACCAAAACATGGGAGCCGGGCAAACCCAACTAATGACCCAAGACATGATTCAGAGCTGATAGTGCTATAAGTTCGGGGTGCCGAGCGACCGAAAAGGTGGCCGGACTTTATTGCCATATAATGAGTACTATGAAGCCCCTGGCATAGTGGGGCATAACACGATGTACGGGTGCCGTTATGACGGAAGATCGTCAATGAGAAACGACGGCTGGTGAGTGTTATTTAGGTCTACATATCATAGTAGAATGACATGTCTATGTAGTACTACTTATGAAAAGAGGTGTGCTGGCAGAACCTGTCGTGGCCGGACTGGAGGAGGCTGTGTGCGGATCCGAAATGTATCCGGACTGTCTCCTTTGTGGGGGGGGGGGTACTTATGTGTTCTCGCCTTATGCGTCCGAGCGGATTCCATGTTGCTAGTCCTGTTCTGCGCAAAAGTTATTCTGTAAAGACAACTGCTCAAGGGCAGCTGCATGTCATATTGTGGTTGAAGCACGGGTGCCTGATCGGAGCCTGGCCGAACCAGGTTATCATGCCATAAAGTAGCTCGGACTCCTCAGTTGGTGTCCGGGTAATTGGCTGCCGAATCGAAATGGGCACAACTCGCTATTCCAGCGTCGGTATGATTTCCACTCTGAGGGTGGAGTTCGGCCTTGCCCATAATTGTGATTATGTCACGTTGCTTTGGCCTGATGTTGTACCCCGTTGAGTCTAGCCAACGTGGTTCGTCCCGATAGTATATGGTAGTTGCCGTATAAGGGGACAATGCCGAAGACTTATTCTTCGGCATGGTGTTTGTTTGGTGATCCGAAGACAACCACTAGAGTGGTGGGCCTGTAAAACTTGGCCTTTGCTACTGGCATCTTTTAGAAGATGTTATTAATGGGTTTATGCCCGTAGGGGCTCGTGTGAGATGGAACCCACAAACTATTGGGTCGATGGTAAGTGCAATTAAATTGCCATGGTTGATGTTGTCTGGGCGGTCGATGTGATCGGAGACGATCGGCCGTATTTTTGTACTGCGGAGGATCTTCCTTTGACCTCGCCATATTTGGTGGGCTTCTCATTGTTTGAGACTTCCTTTCATTGTTTTCGGCGCCCGACCGGCCATTTTGTTTTGAGGATCCGGCATTCTCTATTGGTATGCTTGGCCGCCCTTCTAGGGGTACCATGAATTTCACACGGTTGATTGAGTATGCTGCTCGGGCCGGATGGGCTTGAGCTGTTCTTTTTCTACTGACCGGACTGGGGGCCGCTGAATTCGGCACCATCTCCCTTGTCTTGTTCGTCATCATTATTTTTGTGACTCTTATGACTATTGCGTCGAGGTTTGTGGATGTTGCCTCGCGCTTCCTGCGTATTACCCCGGACCGTGATGTATTGGCGTCGGGGCATGGGCTTTAGGCCCTCCTTCTTAGGCTGGGGTAGCAAATTGTGCCTTAAGTACCTTTTGGCGCGGCGGTCAAGTCCGTATTCCTCGTTTGCCAGGACCTTGGTCCATCTATCTGTGAGAAAATCTTGGTCAGCTTTGAGTTGTTGCTGCTTCTTTTTCAGGCTTCTCGCCTTGGCCATAAGCTGTCGTTTAAAGTGGACTTGCTTTGCAGGATCCTCGGTCACAGCGAATTCGTCGTCGCCGAGGCTCACCTCGTCTTTGGAGGGGGGCATGTAGTTGTCCTCCTCCAAGTATCCGTCCGTCGCCTGTCCGACCTGCTCAAAGGCAGGCTGATCGGGATTGTATTCATCTTTTGTACCATCCGGATTGTTTTCGTCTCTTGTGACGGTATTGTTGTGGCGGGTCTTGGAGTGGTGCTGATGACGCCCATACTTTGCCTTGTTCCTTGAGGGGCTATCCTCCATTGCCTTCTCGCCATTTGTTTCTTTGGGAGTGTCCACCATATATATATATCATATGAGGAGGTGGCTGTCCACCGCCCTATGGACGGTGGTTCCTATTCTTCTCCTAAATCGTCGTCCATACCGTCAATGTCTTCAGAGTCGAAATCAAGCACATCGGTCAAATCATCGACCGTGGCAATGAAGTGGGTGGTGGGTGGGCAACGAATTCCCTCGTTGCCTGCTTCCCACTCAAGCCGAACATAGTTTGGCCAAGAGTCTCCTTACAAAGAGAGAGACTTTAACGAGTTTAGCATGTGGCCAAAGGGCGAGTGCTGGACAATATCCGCGGCGGTGAACTCCATTACCGGAGCCCAACCAGATTCGACGGGCTCGGGGATGCGCGGACTAGAACCCACAACCGGACTTGAGCCCGGGGGTCCGGCGCCACAGGCTTCCTTGGGGGTGAAGTCTATGTTCGGCTCTACCACCGATGAGTGTGCGGCCTCCGGGGCGGGGTCTATCCACCCATCCTCGGACGACGCGATTTGCCTCGGATTTAGGTCTGGAGCTCCTGCAGGCACGATATCCCGAGTATTGTCCGACAACAGGTCTAAGTCATGCTCATCGTGACTGTTCGGCGCTCCTGGCATAGGCCCGAATCCATCAAAGATCAAGTCTCCATGGATATTGGCCGTGTAGTTCAAGTTTCCGAACCTGACCTGATGGCCAGGGGCATAGCTGTTGATCTGCTCCAGATGGCCAAGTGAATTGGTCCGCAGTGCGAAGTCTCCGAACACGAAGATCTGTCCGGGGAGAAAAGTCTCACCCTGGACCGCGTTGTTGTTGATGATTGAAGGAGCCATCGAGCCTTGAAGCGACAACACAGAGGAACTCTCAATGAAAGCACCAATGTCGGTGTCAAAACCGGCGGATCTCGGGTAGGGGGTCCCGATCTGTGTGTCTAAGGCTAATGGTAACAGGAGGCAAGGGACACGATGTTTTACCCAGGTTCGGGCCCTCTCAACGGAGATAAAACCCTACTTCCTGCTTGATTGGTCTTGATGATATGAGTATTACAAGAGTTGATCTACCACGAGATCGTAGAGGCTAAACCCTAGAAGCTAGCCTATGATGATTATGATTGTGTCTCTAAGGACTAAACCCTCCGGTTTATATAGACACCGGAGGGGGCTAGGGTTTACACATAGTCGGTTACAAAGAAGGAAATCTATTATCCGGATCGCCAAGCTTGTCTTCCACGCAAAGGAGAGTCCCATCCGGACACGGGAAGGAGTCTTGAGTCTTTTATCTTCACGCTCCAATAGTCCGAACAAAGTGTATAGTCCGGCTGTCTGGATACCCCCTAATCCAGGACTCCCTCACGGCTCTCCCCCCCTTGCTTCCGGTGGCGCCGAAACGCTGCCGGAGGCCATCATCATCACCGCGATCTTCACCAACACCTCCGCCATCTTCACCAACATCTCCATCACCTTCCCCTATCTATATTCAGCGGTCCACTCTCCCGCAACCCGTTGCACCCTCTACTTGAACATGGTGCTTTATGCTTCATATTATTATCCAATGATGTGTTGCCATCCTATGATGTCTGAGTAGATTTTCTTTGTCCTATCGGTGATTGATGAATTGCTATGATTGGTTTGAGTTGCATGTTTTATTATTGGTTCTGTCCTATGGTGCCCTCCGTGTCGCGCAAGCATGAGGGATTCCCGCTATAGGGTGTTGCAATGCGTTCATGATTCGCTTATAGTGGGTTGCGTGAGTGACTGAAACACAAACTCGAGTAAGGGGATTGTTGCGTATGGGATAAAGGGGACTTGATACTTTAATGCTATGGTTGAGTTTTACCTTAATGAATCTTTAGTAGTTGCGGATGCTTGCTAGAGTTCCAATCATAAGTGCATATGATCCAAGTAGAGAAAGTATGTTAGCTTATGCCTCTCCCTCGAATAGAATTGCAATAGTGATTACCGGTCTAGTAACGTAGTCAATTGCCTAGGGACAATTTCACAACTTCTACCACCACTTTTCCACACTCGCTATATTTACTTTATTGCTTATTTATCTCAACATCCCCTACTTTTTATTTATGTGTTCTTTATTATCTTGCAAACCTATCCTATCACACCTACAAAGTACTTCTAGTTTCATACTTGTTCTAGGTAAATCGAACGTCAAGCGTGCGTAGAGTCGTATCAGTGGCCGATAGGACTTGAGAGAGTATTTGTTCTACCTTTAGCTCCTCGTTGGGTTCGACACTCTTACTTATCGAAAGAGGCTACAACTATCCCGTATACTTGCGGGTTATCAGGGTGCGGCTGCCCTCTCTCTACCTCTCTATATATAGGGGAAGGAAGGAGGGGGTGGCGCCCCTAGGGGAAACGGCGGGCAGGCCAGATGGGATCTCCCCTAGGGTGACTTGCCTCCCAAGCCGGGTGGAGGGAACCCTAGAGGGGCGCCCCCAACCCTCCTGGTTACCTGAGATGGGGTGAGGGGGGAGCTCATCCCCTTAGTGGGCTGGTTTGCTCCCTTCCCTTGTCCCATGCCCCCCAACACTTACCGCCCCCCTTAACCCCTTTCGGTGACGCTGGTCATCACCCAGTACCCCCGAAACACTTCCGTACTCAAATACCCTTCCTCCAATATATGAATATTCACCTCCGGACCCTTTCGGAGTTCCTCCTCATGTCCCGGATCTCATCCAGGACTCTGCACAACCTTCGGTAACCACCATAATGACTCAACAATACTTATATCGTCACCAAATGTTAAGTGTGTAGACCCTGCGGGTTTGACAACTATGCAGACATGACCGAGACACCTCTACAATCAATAACCAATAGTGGGACCTGTATGCCCATATTGGTTCCCACATATTCTACAAAGATCTTATCGGTCGAACCTCGATGTCAAGGATTCAGCTAATCCCGTATGTAGTTCCCTTTATCTATCAGTATGTTACTTGTCCGTGATTCGATCATCGGTATCTCTATACCTAATTCAATTTTGTTACCGGCAAGTCTCTTTACTCGTTCCGTAATACAAGATCTCGTGGCTAACTCATTAGTCACATTGCTTGCAAGCTCATTGTGATACTGTATTACCGAGTGGGCCCAGAGATACCTCTCCGTCATACGGAGTGACAAATCCTAGTCTTGATCCATGCCAACTCAAAAAACACCCTCGGAGATACCTATAGAGCACCTTTATAGTCACTTAGTTACGTTGCGACGTTTGGTACACACAAGGTACTCCTCCGGTGTCAGTGAGTTACATGATCTCATGGTCATAGGAACATATACTTGACATGCAGAAAGCGATAGCAATAAACTTGACACGATCATATGCTACGTTCATAGTTTGGGTCTTGTCCATCACATCATTCTCCTAATGATGTGATCCCGTTATCAAATGACAACTCATGTCTATGACTAGGAAACCATAGCCATGTTTGATCAACGAGCTAGTCCGGTAGAGGCTCACTAGGGACATGTTGTTGTCTATGTACCCACACATGTATTTGAGTTTCCAATCAATACAATTATAGCGTGGATAATAAACGATTATCATGAATAAGGAAATATAATAAAACCACTTTATTATTGCCTCTAGGGCATATTTCCAACACTTACTAGTGGGATTCCAGGCATGATGACCATTACCTTGAAAATCACTACTAACTTTGCTTGCTAGTTGTATCGATGCTATCGCTATGTCTCGCTACCTACCAGTTGGTTGTCAAGCCTCCCAAATTGCCATGATAAGCCTCTAACCTCCACTATCCTAGCAAACCGTTGTTTGGCTATGTTACCGCTTTGCTCAACCCCTCTTATGCGTTGCTAGTTGCAAGTGCAATGTGATATGTCTCCAACGTATCTATAATTTTTGATTGTTCCATGCTGTTATATTATCATTCTTGGATGTTTTACAATCATTTTATAATCATTTTATATCATTTTTGGTACTAACCTATTGACATAGTGCCCAGTGCCAGTTGCTGTTTTCTGCATGTTTTTTTCATCCCGGGAAATCAATATCAAACGGAGTCCAAACGCAACAAAACTCTTGGAGGATTTTTTTGGGCCAGAAGACATCCAGTGGGCCAAGGAAGCACCTGGGGGGTGGCTCGAGGGGAGCAGCACCCACCAGGGCACGCTAGGAGGCCCAGGCGCGCCCTGGTGGGTTGTGCCCATCTCGGGTGCCCCCTGAACCGCCTCTTTGCTCTATAAATACCCCAATATTCCAGAAACCCTAGGGGAGTCGACGAAAATCAATTCCAGCCGCTGTAGAGTCCAGAACCACCAGATCCAATCTAGACACCGCCATGGAGGGGTTCACCACTTCCATTGGTGCCTCTTCGATGATGCGTGAGTAGTTCTTTGTAGACCTACGGGTTCATAGTTAGTAGCTAGATGGCTTTCTCTCTCTCTTGATTATCAATACAATGGTCTCTTGGAGATCCATATGATGTAAGTCTTTTTGCGGTGTGTTTGTTGGGATTCGATGAACTTTGATTTAATGATCAGATCTATGTTTTTATCCATGAAAGTTATTTGAGTTTTCTTGATCTCTTATATGCATGCTTGCTTATAGCCTCGTATTTCTTCTCAGATATTTGGGTTTTGTTTGGCCAACTTGATCTATTTATCTTGCGATGGGAAGAGGTGCTTTGTAGTGGGTTCGATCTTACGGTGCTTGATCCCAGTGACAGAAGGGGAACCGACACATATGTATCATTGCTACTAAGGATAACAAGATGAGATCTATATCTCCGCAATAGATAAACGGATCTCATCTACATCAGGTCATCGTTCTTATTGCATTACTCTGTTTTCCCATGAACTTAATACACTAGATGCATGCTGAGCGGTCGATGTGTGGAGTAATAGTAGTAGATGCAGGCAAGAGTCGGTCTACGAATCTTGAAAGTGATGCCTATATAATGATCATTGCATGCATATCGTCATGATTATTTGAAGTTCTATCAATTGCCCAACAATAATTGTTTTCCCACCGTTTGCTATTTTTCTCGAGAGAACCCACTAGTGAAACCTACGGCCCCTGGGTCTATTTTCATCATATTTGCCTTTGCGATCTATTTTCCCTTGCATTTATTTTCAGATCTATTATTCCAAAAATACCTTGCTACAATTTATTTGTTCCGCAATCTATTTATCCTATCTACCACTTTTACCTCATGTTATTTGCCTATCTTGAGGCGCCGTACCCGAAAGGGATTGACAACCCCTTTAACACGCCGAGTTGCGAGTATTTGTTATTTGTGTGCAGGTGTTGTTTACGTGGTGTGAGGAGGTTCTCCTACTGGTTCGATAACCTTGATCTCATCACTGAGGTAATTACCTACTGTCGCTATACTGCATCATGCCTTCCTCTTTGGGGAAATACCAACATAGTTCTAGCAGACATCAAAAGGAATTTCTGGCGCCGTTGCTATTTTGAAGTACCTGAAAAGGACTAAAAAGATGTTCCTAGTTTATGGAGGTGAGGAAGAGCTCGTTGTAAGGTGTTACGCTGATGCTAGTTTCCAAACCGACAGAGATGATTGTCGATCACAGTCCGGATTTGTGTATGTCATGAATGGAGGAGCAGTGAGCTGGATGAGTTACAAGCAAGATATGGTGGCCAATTCTACTACATAAGCCGAATACATTGTGGCTTGTGAAGCTGCAAAGGAAGGTGTTTGGATCCGGAACTTTCTGGATGATCTTGGTATTCTCCTAGCCTCGGTAAAATCGTTGGACCTTTTTTGTGATAATTCTGGTGCCATCGCACAGGCCAAGGAGCCGAGGAATCACCACAAGGTCAGACACATAGATCAGAAATATCACCTGGTACGGAAGATCGTAAAGAATGGTGATGTAGAGTTATGCAAGATTCACACGGATGCAAATGTTGCAGATCCGTTGACTAAGCCGCTTCCACAAGTCAAGCATGAGGGGCACGTTAGAGCTATGGGCATTCGATGTCTATTTGATTGACTCTAGTGCAAGTGAGAGCCTGTTGAAGATATGCCCTAGAGGCAATCATGTATGATGATATTTCCTATGTGTTTATGAATAAAGATAGTCCTAGGACATTATCAATGATGTGTATCAGCAAGTACGTGACTTGTTTGTGGGACTATGCATTGTATGATGACTGTCCTAAAAGGTCCCTAGTCGAAAGGGTTGTGTGGACGTGCAGACGACTAGACTAGCATATGACACGATCGATGGCTTGGTCTCACTAGCCATGGAGCATTGGATGCTAACCGGATAATATGGACTCGGAAGGATCAGGTCGGATTCGACGTAGTCGAATCTGAGTCAAGATAAGGTCCGAGTCGGACAGACCCAACTATGAGACGCAGCGATATGTCATCTGTGAGTCTCTAGTACAACATGTGTTCTATGTCCTAAGACCTGAGCTGGCACATGTACTAGGGATGGTGAGAGGCCTGCTTTGGGCCGACCAAACGCTACTCCGTGACTGGGTAGTTACAAAGGTAGGTTTCAGGCTTGTCCAGACCCATGCTGCGAGACATGGTCGAGCAAGATGGGATTTGCCCCTCCGATCAGGAGAGATATACTCTAGGCCCCTCGTGTGATCCGACTAGGATAAGCATGGCCATGCGACAAGGATTATGAGATAATCCGATTTATGGTCGGGATCACTGGAACGAGAAAGAGGTCGAGCTAGCACAAGGATGACAGACTCGCCTTGAGCCTGACAACATATATCGTGTGGCAAAGGGAATGGAAGTATGATGTATAAGTTCGCCTAACTAGCTTCATTGTCTTCTTAGTGGTCGGCATGCCTTGCTAGATGCTGCTACCAACCGAGCAGGTCGGAGGTGATCCGACCTGCGACCAAGCCGACTTGAACCTAAGGGGCTGCGCGCTTAAGGGAAGGAACCTGTGAGGCCGGATCGGACTCCACGAGTCAGATGTGATCCTGCTCGGACTCGAATCCCGGGCGAACATATTTTAGGCTTTAGGGTCCATGCGAGGATTAAATCACGAGGATTAATTATCCATGAGGAGCACTCACGAGGGTTTGGACCAACACTCATGAGGAGCCTTGGAATAACGGAGGGGGGGGGGGAGGGGGGAGGCAGGAAGAAGATTGAGCTAACCAAACAGAGCCAAATGAGTTAAGACATACTCACTCTGTCCCAAAATAAGTGTTTTGAGTTTAGTACAAATTTGTACTAGAGCTTCCCTCAAAAAAAAATTGTACTAGAGCTAGTACAAAGTTGAGACACTTATTCTTAGATGGAGGGAGTATAATACACAGTTCCACACATTCTTAATTACTTCTTTATGTTTCTTTTTTAGGGTGTCTTGATGCTTCTTTTTTAGGAAACCTTTCTTCTTGATGTGTGTGCTAACTAGTGCTTGCCAGATGCAGCATCTGGACCAGCCGACCATGCCAGTACGGCGTGTTACAAAGCCAACTATGTTACGTTACGGTAGCATGACTGGTCATACATCCGCGAGAGCAGTCTGCGAGCACTTGCCAAAAACATCAGCAGGTAGTGCATGAGTTATGTGGAGTCAAGGGGCCGTGAAGCTCTATCTAGGTGCCTCGACACTCATTTTCAAGGGGGTTTCTAACTCAGTCACTCTTGAAGCTCTAGCCTGTCGAGAAGGCCTGGCTCTTGCAGTCCATCTATCACTTCATAAGTTGTAGATTCAGAATGTAAGACAACGATTGATGATATCAAGCAGGGAATCTGGGAAGATATAACACCATCATCAAGGAAATCATGCCGCTCTATGGTCTTTACCATGTGTACCTTTGTACAAAAGGTGCAAGATTTCAACTATGAAGCACACAGCCTCGCTCAGTACACTCCCTCTCTAGGGTTGGGACACCATATCTGGCCGGGTCTCCCCTACAATATCCTCTTTCTATACCTGTAAACATTATGGATGATCAATAAAGCTTAGTGAGTTTGCCTAAAAAACTTGTTGAAAAGCTTTCGTCCTATTCGGCCTTTTCCCCCATCAAATGATTGGTTACAGAAAGGATGAACAATGAGGCAATATAATAAGCTACAACATGTAGAATATGCCTATGGGCTATGGCTTCCTCACCATTCACGCGTATTTTCTCTCTCATCATTTGTACTACTGGTGTACGCCCGCTCACTCACTCTGTAAGACCATCCATCGTGTTCTTCATGGAGTTCGTCTGCATATATCATACGTATATATGTCTCACTCACCCATGTCGTCCTCAATGACACAAGCAAAGCCAAGTGAACAATATCAACTCTGGTAGCAACTCGACAATTTCGGATGAATGCCGCATCATTTTTGCCGTGGGATAGATTACTGGGGCAATTCAAGTCAGTTATTTTTGGAACGGATAACACGAGTTTTGCCCTCTCACATGGCCAAGGGGCGCTGGAAATTAACAAACCTTTCAGGCGGCACGAGGAGCACCATTCTCCGATTATGTATTAGCTACTAGGATTGTCAGATCGATGAACACCTCCGAGACATCATTCGCCGGCCTTGCATAATTAATCAAGTGCTTCTTCCATAGAATACGCAAGTGCAGACCAATCATTGTTCCGGTGGTTTGTAATAAACCTAGTTTTGGGGTTCTATTCGTTTGTCTCTATATGTACGTACTAGATTGAGACTATCATGCTATTCACGTTGCGTAGTACTATAGTACAGTTTATCCAAGTGGTCATGGTGAAGTTAAGACAAACCGGCTTAAATATGGTTGGATGAGTACCCAAACAAATCGAGACGATTACATTACAATCAGTGATATGGTTAGGTAGCACGTAGCGTACTGTTGCATCTGGTATAAGATTGCAGCTAAAGCATTCCGGGATGACTAACGATCAATTCATTTCCGTGCTCGCGGGTGTAAGGAAAATCAAAAAGTCTCATGAAAAAAAGGAAAAAAAAATTAGCATTGCAGTGGAGCAATCTCCCAATCGATATTGAAACTGACAGTTTGGAGGCCGTCGCCATGGTGAGAAGTGGAGATACAAACAGATCAAAGTATGCTTTTCTTATTAGAGAGATTCGAGATAGTATGTCCGAATTTTCTTATTAAAGAGATTAGAGATAGTATGTCCGAACGTAGTTCTTGTATTACTTACATTCGCTATAGTGGGAATTCTTGTAGCTATGCATGCAATGGCGGAGCTAGAAAAAATAGGACGCGGGGAGGGGAGGGGGGCAGGATGTTGTCAAAACATGTCGAGAGGGCCAAACTGTTGTAAAATAGGCTTTTTAGCAACAAAAAATCATTAACTTTGATCTGCTCATCAGCTAACTAGGTGCAAATCTCTGATGTTATGGGAGCCAGGCAGTGGTGGAGCTACACTACTGAATCTGGGCGAGCCACCACAAAGAAACTCGCTATGTTTGCACCCAAGGCCAATATACACTCTAAGTTGCTCACTGTATTTGCCATCGACTGGGCGGGCCATGGCCTGTTTTGATAACGCATAGCTCCGCTAATGGGGCCAGGCCCTTGCTGCCTCTGTCTCCGCCACCACATGCATGTATTGGCAAACTTCGGTATAACTCAAGGCTGAACTGCTTTATGGCTTGGCTCTGGACCAGGGGTCGTTTCGGACATTGTAGGTATGATTGTATCTCTTGATTGAGTAATACAAGAATTATTTTACAAAAGAAAGAAAATCAACAAGAGATGCACTTAACCTTTTGAGTTATCCATCTGGATTTTTTTCCAGTTATTTCCATATACCCCTCAAATTTTGACCATATACACCACTGAAATCCCCCCCCCCCCCCCCCCCCCCCCTCTTTTTTTTCAGGCGAAAAGATAATAGTATTTGTAAAGTGGTGGCAGGCCATTAGGTAGTTCGACATCATGCATGTAGTGTGCCACTTAGAAGTTGAACTTGTCATGAGAAGCCAAGACACTGCCAGTGACTTAGGATTTGGCTACGGATTGGATAAGATGAATGTTAACACATTTGTAGTATGCTTTCATCATCAGAGAGATCAAGTTCAGTATGGGGGAACGTGATTCTTGCAGTACTCATATTCATTGGAGCGGAAACGCCGCTAGTCATTTCATGATAAACTTTGATAGGTTGCATGGCCAACACAATTGTCTGGCTTGGCTCTAGCCCAGATGATGCCCTGAAAATTGTTGGACAAAATTGTAACACTTAATTTTGAGTAATGCAAGAATTATTTTGCAAAAAATAGTAATATGTTAACACATGTGTAATATCTCAATGCTGGGCGAGTTACGCCGTCTAGCGCTTGAACAAGGGTAGACTAACTATCCTATACCATTGCACCACTATCTACTTTGTGAAATGTACTTGTTAGAAATATATTTGGTATTTTGAGATTGTCTCTGATTAGATATGAATTATTTTCATCTTATCTCTAGGAGGCATCTTGCCCTCCAAGTTTTGTACTCAATATATATACTCGTCTTTGAGGCTCAATAATATATCCAACGCATTACGCCAATCACTCTCTAATCCTTCTACAGTATTGAAGACAACACATTTGTACAGGTATAGCTACTAAAATTCAAACTGAACCAGAAATTTTCTTTCAGCAAGAGTATCTACTCAAACACGTTTATATCGTCGGTAACTGCGGTATTTAACTCGGTAACCAAGTCCTTGCAAGTGACCAACATATCTAGCCGGCCGGTTGATATCACGTGCGTGAGTGCTGTTGGAATAGCCGGCCGGTTGATATCACGTGTATAAATAGGCACGAGGGCCTGGGCTTTTGCTCCAACTCACCGGTAGATTGCCCGCTATCATTCCAAGCACGCATTCCAGCTAGATATAGGCAGGCTGCAGGCAGTTCTGTAAGAAAAAGATATAGCTGCAGGCGCCATGATGGGGGTGAGAGTGGCCACTGTCAAGGCTCTGATGATACTGGTTGCAGTGTTTATTATCTGCGCCAGCGGCGGCCTGGTTCTGTCGCCGACGGCCGCGGAGGAGGTGCCCCTGGTGCCGGCGGTGTACGTGTTCGGCGACTCTACCATGGACGTGGGCAACAACATGTACCTGGGGAACTTTCCGCTGCCGTATCCCCCGTTTCCCTACGGCATCGATTTCACGGGTCCCGGACCCAACGGAAGGTTCAGCAATGGATACAACATGGCCGACTCCATATGTACGTACGCGCAGGCACTTTAATTTTCATCGTGTCTTTTGCTTTTCTTCTCTTTTTCCGAAAGGTCATCGTGGCTTTTCACCCATGTGAATGTGAAACTAACAGAAATAAGCAAATTGAAATGCAGCGAAGCTGTTGGGTTTCGATATGAGCCCGCCGCCTTTCCTGTCATTGACGCCGGAGACAAGTGGTGAGATCCTGAAAGGCTTGGGCGGGGTCAACTACGCTTCCGGTGGATCCGGCATTCTCGACACCACCGTCAGTACTGCTGCCTTGAAATTTTGCACATTTTTTGTTTGTTCCAAAGACCTCTTTTGCATTTTTTTTTGCGGGAATACATATTAGTTTTATATATGTTCACATATTTTTTCAATGGAAGGAGCATAGCTCCCAACTCTCACATAGTATATGAAAAACACATGCTACAGTCAAGTACCAGCCATAAAGACATAAACTAGTATCGGGAAAAGGGCTATGTCCCCTTGCCTTAACCCTTTCTTAGGCCCTGTTTGAAATCTCTTCACTCCGCTCCATTCCGCGGAGCTCGGTTTGAGCTGCTCCGTAAAAAGCTGCAGTAGCCTGCTCCGCTCCGGGAGCTGAGTCACGGAAGCGGAGAGAAACCGAACATGCCCTTAGTCTTAAAGTAGGGAACGAGTTGGTCATAATTCCTACACACAAAAAAACGAGTTGGTCATAATGCCGATACTGTCTGAGTTACATATTTTTTCTAACAACAACATGTGAGCATTATTAGTTCACCATGTCTGAGTTACTTGTACTAATCCTGCTTCTTGTTTGCATCGACTGATTGATCAGCATAATGCCTCCCTCCCGTTGAGCAAGCAGGTAGAGTACTTCGCGGACACCAAGGCAAACATGACAGAGGAAAGCGGCGGTAATGGCACCGACATCGATGCGCTGCTGTCCAAGTCGCTCTTCCTCATTAGCGACGGCGGCAACGATATGCTTGTGTTCTACGTGAATAATCCGCTGGGCGATGCTCAGCCCTTCTACGACGACCTTGTGTCCAACTACACCAAGTATGTCAAGACGTTGTATGGGCTCGGGGCGCGGCGTTTTGGTGTCATCGACGTGCCGCCCATCGGCTGCGTGCCGGTGCTGCGGGCGAAACTCTTACCATGGGGCGAGAACAACTGCTTATTGCTCGCAAACCACCTCGCTGGGGGCTTCAACGAGAAGTTGAGCGGCGCCATGGCGGAGCTCGCCGCGTCGCTGCCCGGGATGAAGTACTCTGTGGGGAGCTCCTACAAGCTGGTGCTAAACTTCACGGGGCCGCCGGAGGCCGCCGGGTTCAATAATGTGAACAGCGCGTGCTGCGGCGGCGGGAATCTCGGAGGGCAGGCCATCTGCAGCTCCCCCAATACCACCTACTGCGACAACCGCGACGACCATCTGTTCTGGGACGGGTTGCACTGCACCCAGGCAGCCTCCAACAAGGGCGCCAAAGCCATCTATGACGCGCCGCTGGAGGAAGGATTCGCCGCACCCATCAATTTCAAGCAGCTGCTTCTTGGTGATCAACCCACAAGCGTCAGCCATTAATTTCCTTACGAGTGGGTGAGTGAGTGTCAAGCCTGCTGCTACTCTCTCTTAGCAGTTCCGTCATGTTCGTTTTATCCTTGTTCTGTGTCGATCGAGCACAGCAGATGTGTTGCATGTGCTCAGTAAGTAGTACTACTAGTTTGGACGTTTTGTATCGTGCAAAATAAGGAACCTGACACGTACTTTGTTTGCGTGGAGGTGCGTCGTATAAGTGGGCTGCATTGTTATAACGGGATTGCCAAATCTCAATCAAATGAGACTTAATAAAGTCTCAGACGATGTTATATTCATAAGATTTTACATGAAGATTCATGCAAAATTTTTGCTTAATTTTCTTTCTTTCATTTATATGCTGTGTCATTTGACGGAGATTTGGTTAAGTCTCGGTCCACTGAGATCTACCCACATCCTTGTTACAAGCTATTCGTGGCATGGTAGGAACATATTATAGCATATGAATCGGTCATGTTTGATTTCTTGTTGAACATCCTTATGCTGAATAAAGAGAAATTAAAGAACAGAAACAGGAAAAACACAAAGATAATAGTGTCGCAAAAATCTCATGTCTCCTCTCAGTGTTAAGGAAAAACTAATGTCCATGGATCTCGTATGTGCTTTTTTTAAGACTACAATATCTCCCAAACGATAGATTTAAAGAAGGTAAACGCTTGTATCCGGCGCGTCGGCCGAACATTGCGCCGCCTCGCTCGCTTTTTGGCCTCGTGCACGCGACCATGTCGCTCTTGGCCCCACGCACACTGCTTTCTCCTTCGTCTTATCCTCCTGCAACACAGCGCAGGCACTCGTTGTCCCCGGTCTCTCTCTGCTCCCAATCCCCTACCTCCAAACTCCCAGCCATATGGTCAACCCAACACGGAATCTTCCCCGACAAGCTACTCCCTGATAAGCTGGAACCGGTGCACCTCCACGGCTTGCTCAGCGCCCAATCTTGTCGCTCCGTCGTTGCCGACGAGAGCCTCTCCCATCCCCGAGGCCATGGCCCGCCTACGTCGAGTCCTCCGCCCAACTCCGGCTTCGAGTCCCGCCGATGTAGCTACGGGGACCGTCCATCAGGACGCAACAACGGCGAGTGGTGGTGCTGCACACGGCCTTGCTACAACCGCCGTTGACGGCTGCACAATGAGCGGTGGTGGTGCGCACCGGTCAAGGCATGACGAGTTTTTGCTGGAACCGGCGTCCTTGTGTGCTACAACTGGCCACAGAATTTGCTACAACCGGCCACGACATTGCCCAGAAGCTGCAACCGGCAACGCCGTCGTCGACATTCTTTGCTACAACCATGATTGCAGGTGCTACAACCGTGCTCACCAGAGCTACGGTGACACCATCGTCAACAATTTGCTACAACCAGGCAGCGGGGATGCTGGAACCGTTGGCTTTTTTCCAACAAGGGTGGACGGAGACGAAGACTTGCAATCCTCTGATTTTTGCTCGAACCGACTAAGACTAGTAGCGGAGCTACAACCATGTGATGTAGATGCTGGAACTGTTATCGGCGGAAGCTGGAACCGGTGTTTTGTTTTGCTTCAACCTACGAAGTGGTGCTGAGACAACGACAGGCGCCGCCGCGGTGGGCTACAACCAGCATCATCAAAAGCTACATCCGGCGTTTTGTTTTGCTGCCAAGGTTATGTGCCGAAATGATGACCAAGAGATGACAGCGAGGGACGGCGGACGGGCACCAGCGCGCCGAGCGTTGACGGCATGGGGTGGTGGGGACGGCGCAACCCGATGCTGCAACCATGGGGGCCGGGAGCTACAACCCTTGCCGGCCGTTGCTAGGAATGGCGCTGTCGGAGCAGCGACGCGTCCACGGCCAGGAGTTGCAAGACGAGGTAGCCATGGTGAGTGATCTGAACGGCGATGGGGAAAGCTGCAAGCGCAACGTCAACGGCGAGAGGCGCACGCCCATGGCTGGGAGGAAGGTGGCGGGTAGCGCTCGCCGTCGCTCTTTTTTCACGTATTTGGGGGAAGAAGATAGACGACGGGAGGATGAGAATGAAACAGTCCCTCCATCTGAACGATTAAAGGGCAGTGCATCAGACGCTCAGGGTGCGTCCAGCGCACTGGCCTCTATCTTTAAAGAAACTATGCATCAAATGAATCATAGTCTACACGGGTGGCGATCCACCGAACAGGTTCGTGTGCCAGGATACGCCCCCAGTGCGTACCGAGCAGGCACGACCAGGCCTAGTAATGGGCCTTCCCACCACCCCACGTGAGTTTATTGGCAAAAACAAAAAAGACATAAAAAGCCCAATTCTCTGTTGACTACTATCAAGTCTTGAAGCTGGATTATGAACCTGATTATGAATAACAATTTGTTTGCCATAATATCTTAATAACACTGTCATCAAGTTGAAAAAATGATCCATACTATTTATGAAATCTAAAAAAATGCCAAAACTTAAGAACACAAAGATGTTTCAACATAAAGATGCCCATGTTTTATATAAAACAAAATTCCCATGGTCCAAAGCAATTAGTTTGCCATGGTTAAATTCATAATGGCTGCCATGTTCCAAACATATAAATTTGTCATGATTTGAAGTATGAATTCGCATGATCCAAATAATGAATTTGCCCATTGTTTGATTTTTTTTTTGCCTTGGTTAAAAAATAAAGGTGCCATGATCCAAAGTATGAATTTTCCATGGTCCAATTTTTTTTAACTTTGTCATTGGATAAAAAGGTAAATTTGCCATGGTCTAATGTACAACTTTGCCATGCTTCAAAAAATGAATCTACCATGGTGCAAACAATAAAAGTAGAATTGCCATGATATTTTTCAGATAGAAATTTTCTTGCCATGGGAAAAATTACACTGTAAAATGTAGAATGAACAGTACAAAACAAAATATGACCAAATATTGCCATGGCAGAAGGATATCAAAATTTGCCATGGTATTTTAGTTAAAATTTCCACACTTTGTATAATTATTTTGCCATGAATGTAAAATAATATCAATTATGAAAAACAATTACAAGTGGTAGATGTATATTAAAATTTACTATGGTATTTTCATTAAAAATGCCATGCTTTGTATAAGAAAGTTACCATGTATGTAAAATAACAAAAATTATGAGCAAAATTGGCATTGCAGATGCATATTGAAATTTGCCATGGTATGTTAATTAAAATTGCCATACTTTGTATAAGGAATTCTCCGTGCATATTCATAAATAATTTTGTTCATCGCACAATTCTATTTTATACCATGTATGCTTGTCATTTCTTTTTTGTACCTTTTGCTTCCTACAATGACCATCAACCTTAGAATAGTACGATTTTATTTCTACCATTTTCTTTATGAAATTGCCAAGTCACTTGGTGCATAACAACATTTTCCTTTTTTTATGATTTCGACATGACCCATAGATAAATTTCACTAAAATTTGCCATATTACTTGCACGTTTTTTTGTACTCCTAAGTTCCCGCAGGCTTGAGAAATCAATGGTAAAAATTGCCATTGCAAAGTGTTTTCAGAATTTTTTTTCCATACTAATCTAGTTGTTGCCATATCATCAATACAACTCTTGTCATGCCACAGCTTTTTTAAAGGCAAGGCTGTTATTTTTTTTTGTGCCATGGAAAATTCACTTTATGGCCAGTGGCAAATTATAGCTTTTGAGATGTTACCAAAAACAACACATTTTTTATAAGGCAAGGGCGTTTAAAAAAATTGCCATGGCAAATTCACTTTATGGCCCATGGCAAGTTCATTGTCCGGCCAGTTGCAAATTTATTTTTTTAGACAATGTCAAACTTCTGATGTTATGGTCCATGGCTAATTCATTTTATAGACCATAGCAAATTACTTGATGGACGATGGAAATTTTGTTTGTTCTTTGGACAATGGCAAACTCATTTTTTAATGGAGCATGGCAAATTCACTATATGGATCATGGCAAAAATACTTATTTCCCCCTAAATTTACTATGTTTCTAGAGAAGAAAAATCCAAAACTTGCCATGTGTCCATGGAAAATCCCTATATATTCTTAAAATTTGACAACCTTTTCAAATACCAAACATTCTTCACTAATGCCATGCGCCCTTAACAAATCCCAAAAAGTTCAACACGTTCGTCAATTACCATGCTACACTACCAAAAAAGGACAAGCAAAGTAGGTCACCTGGCTTGGCGCCTACCCGTGCCATGAGGCCGTGTGGCTAGATCGTGAGGCGTTTGGAGCTCTCCTTTGGGCGCAAGGAAGCTATTTTATGGGGAAAATCATGTTAAAATTTATGTGACCATGTTTATGGATTTATCATGAATTCAAAAGAAAATTCATGATTTTGGAAAATGTTCAAGAAATCATTAAATGGTCGTAGATTTTGAAAAAAGCCACAAATTCAGAAAAACGATTTTGATTTTTTTGTGAATTCAAAAAATGTTCATGAAAATTTTAAAAAATTCAAGAATATTTTTTAATTTTAAAAATGTTCACAAATTTCAGAAAGAGTACATCGCTTCAGAAAGTGTTCATTAATTGTTAAAAATCTCATGCATTTCAGGAAATGTTTGTGAGAACAAAAAAATGTTCATGAATTTCAAAAATCATTCACAAATTTCCAAAATTGTTCACCAATTCAGAATATTTTTAAAATTTTATAATGTTCATGAATTTTTCAACAAAATATTGTAAATTCAAAAAAGGTTATGATTTTTGAAAATGATAATGAATTCAGAAAATGTTTAGGCCACACAGAATAGTTTGCGTGAGGAAATGAGTTGGAGGATACTTATGATTCATGACAAAAGAGGGGATGAGTACAATGAGCCCGTAGAAAAAAAGGGAAAAACATGAGAGAGAGAGAGAGAGAGAGAGAGAGAGAAAGAGCACTACTATGTTTTTTCACACTTGTGCTTTAAAATAGCACCATGTATTTCATGTAGAGAGTCTTCATAATTTTCACTTTCATACTAGTGGGATTTTTTACATTATTAGAACTGGACTTGCATATTTTAGGCACAAGTA
Source organism: Triticum aestivum (assembly GCF_018294505.1). Classification (NCBI taxonomy): domain Eukaryota; kingdom Viridiplantae; phylum Streptophyta; class Magnoliopsida; order Poales; family Poaceae; genus Triticum; species Triticum aestivum. The sequence goes on along the minus strand of NC_057810.1, from coordinate 609,203,396 downwards.
TCAAAGTTGCAGTTTTTAACTTCTTTAAGTTTAAGTGGAGTTTAGGCACAAGTTTAACATTCACAATACATAACAAGCAAGCATGCAAAGAGTATATAAGCAGCGGAAAGTAAAGCATGCAACTTGCAAGAATGTAAAGGGAAGGGTTTTGGAGGATTCAAACGCAATTGGAGACACAGATGTTTTTGTCGTGGTTCCGATAGGTGGTGCTATCATACATCCAGGTTGATGGAGACTTCAACCCACGAAGGGTAACGGTTGCGCGAGTCCATGGAGGGCTCCATCCACGAAGGGTCCACGAAGAAGCAACCTTGTCTATCCCACCATGGTCGTCGCCCACGAAGGACTTGCCTCACTAGCGGTAGATCTTCACGAAGTAGGCGATCTCCTTGCCCTTACAAACTCCTTGGTTCAACTCCACAATCTTGTCGGAGGCTCCCAAGTGACACCTAGCCAATCTAGGAGACACCACTCTCCAAGAAGTAACAAATGGTGCGTTGATGATGAACTCCTTGCTCTTGTGCTTCAAATGATAGTCTCCCCAACACTCAACTCTCTTTCATAAGATTTGGATCTGGTGGAAAGAAGATTTGAGTGGAGGGCAACTTGGGGAAGGCTAGAGATCAAGATTCATATGGTAGGAATGGAATATCTTGGCCTCAACACATGAGTAGGTAGTTCTCTCTTAGAAGTGGTAAGTTGGAAGTGTAGGTTTGTTCTGATGGCTCTCTCCACGAATGAAGAGGAGGTGGAGGGGTATATATAGCCTCCACACAAAATCTAACCATTACACACAATTTACCAAACTCGGTGGGACCGAATCGAGAAACTCCGTCGGACCGATTTAGCAAATCTAGTGACCGTTAGGATTTTCGGTGGAACCGACATGCAACTTGGTAGGACCGATATGGTTAGGGTTAGGGCATAACGTAATCTCGGTGAGATTGATTACGCAAACTCGGTGAGACAGATTTTGTTAATTAGCTAACCAGAGAGTTGGTCAGGCAAACTCGGTGGGATCGATTACTCAAACTTGGTGGGACCGATTTTGGTAATAAGTTAACCAGAGAGTTTGCATTGTAATCTTGGTAGTACCGATTGCTCAAACTCGGTGAGACCGATTTTGGTAATGGACATACACAGAGAGATTACAATCCCGTCTCGGTGAGACCGAGATCCCTATCGGTGACACCGATTTGTCTAGGGTTTGTGGCAGTGGCTATGACATTTGAACTCGGTGGCGCCGGATAGAAAGAATCGGTGTGGCCGAGTTTGACTTTAGGTTTAGATCATATGTGTGGAAGTGGGAAAGTAGTTGAGGGTTTTGGAGCATATCACTAAGCACTGTGGAGCAAGAAACTCATTAAGCAACACATCATCCCTTCTTGATAGTATTGGCTTTTCCTATAGACTCAATGTGATCTTGGACCACTAAAATGTAAAATGAAGAGTCTTGAGCTTGAAGCTTGAGCCAATCCTTTGTCCTTAGCATCTTGAAGGAGTTCCCACATCCTTTAGTCCATGCCAATCCATTGTTGAACTTATCTGAAACATACTAGATAGAAGTGTTAGTCCAACAAGAGATATGTTGACATTAATTACCAAAACCACCTAGGGAGCACTTGTGCTTTCATTTGTCTTCCCTTATAAACCCCATCATCATTTTCTTTTCCATCCATAGTGCTAAGTCCTTGGCTCATGCTCAAGTATTGTGTGGGAGTTGAAAAATCTAAAGTTAGAAAAAAATATGATTTAATTGTATGGTTTAGCATCGGGGTTGTTCACGATTTGATACGTTTTTGATAAGAAGACTAAGCATGCCATGCTTTACATGATTTCAGTGTATAGGTGAAAGGGCATGTAGCCCCTAAGTGTGGTTTTGGTAATTAATGACAATCTCTATGGACTAATGTTTTCATTGAGATATATTTGAAGAGATTGTCCATGGATGGTGCATCAAGGATATTAGATGGAATCAAGGATAAAGTCCATATATATGAAGATATGTTTGCTCTAAGCTTTGGTATTAATTGACAAATTCCTATGGAGCATCAAGTGCATATTGAATCCTATATGAAGAAATGTTCCATAGTGATGCATGAAGCATGTTGGGTTTATGTGGGAAGAATGCCATCAAAAAATTCGAAGAAGTCCTCATGGTATGCCTCTCTGGATACCCTGTGCGCACGGGCCTCCTGACCCCTGTGTGCACGGGGTCGAGTGTCAACTCTCTGGATACCCTGTGCGCACGGTGTCCCTGACCCCCGTGCACACAGGGCCTTGGTTTTGGCACTTGAGGTCACATATAAAGTGAGGTTTCAAGTTGGTCTTTGGGGATTTATGTTGACGCCATCAAGATTAATTTTAATGTCTAACCAACTATATTCAAGGTGGAGTCCGTTAGAGGATCTCAAAGATTGACATATGCGGGCTTTTAAGGATCAAGAGCTTGAGAGTATAATCAAACAGAAGAATTCAAGTTATGGTTTCAAGACAAGATCATGGTAAACTCATGTGTTGGGTTTTTAGGTTGATCAAGTCTTGAAGCATGCAACTAAAGTGAAGAATTCATTGTGCCTCTCAAGAGATTATGATGGAGTTTTTAGAGAGCAAATGATGACCAGTATGATATTCATAGTGGAACTTGATATGGTCATGAAAGAGTCTTTGGTGATCTCTTTGTTGAAGCAATGAAGGGAAATGAAGAGTTCATTGTGGCTTTCAATAAACCAAGATGGGACATGAGGTAAAGATGTTGGTTGACCAAGATGAAGCTAGAAGATTATCTAGATGGTCAGATCTCAAAGCGCAAACATTGTACCACGTGGGATCAAGTGATCTAGTGGTATGCTAAGTAAATGTGAATTGTGCTTTGTTACCTAACCCATGCCATGTGTTTGTTATGTCTTTGTGGGTTAGGTGTCTCTCATGGGCTTGCATAAAAAAGGAAAGATCTCAAGTAGCGTCTGTGTGGATGACATCAAGTGGTGATGGTCATCGGGTTCGAGGAGTCCAAGTGCAAGCTGAGAAGCCGGAGATTCTATGCTTTGAAGCTTGAGGTCCACATCATGATAATCCACATGTGAACATGGGCTGAAGTCTTGGGCCGAACATATGTACATCAGCAAGAATTCCTCATACACATGATTGTGATGCATATACTTACCTTGTAGTCTTGAGTTGGCTTAGGATGGAATGAACCTGCGTAAACAAGGTTAGATAACACAGGTACATCTACTAGCCAGAGCAAACAGAAGAAACCACAAGAATACCAAGACTGGGATGACATGTAGAGAGTGAGTACTAAGTACCACATTGGATTAGAAATGTCCCCAAGAGTAAAGATATGCAATGAATTTAAATGATTTCTTTACCTTAGATGTCTTGCTCCCCCTGAATCTAGCATGGGATACTGGGAGAAGATAGGGAACAGAAAGTCAGAGCTGAAAGATATAATTGAGCAGAGCTAATGCAAATAAGCACATATGAACATATATTTCCCTTCAAGAAGACATGTGGTATCTCTCTTCTTGATCACCAAGCATCTGGGATCCTTGAGAAATACTTTCTACTTGAGTATTCTCTCCCCCTGGAGATCTCTTTCTCCCCCTGAGGAGGTGAGAGGTGATACTCTCTTTTTCTGATGTGATCTCTCTAAGTGATAAGCTTTGATGTGATCCCTCTCTCCCCCTTTGACATCAATTTTCAAGAAGGGTTTGATCCTTGAGTCACCACACAAAGAATTGATATAAATGTGATGCTTGTAGAGGACAAGATTCATTGAGTGGAGCTGGATCATAAGAAACACAGAGTAAGTGGCAAACTGTTTTCCTGTTGTGAAATCGGTGGCACCGAGTGGTATGCTTCGGTTGTACCGAAAGGATTCGGTTGGACCGAAAACAATAAATTGGTGAGACCGAGTTCATCGCAGAGAAAACACTTGTCACCTCAGCTCACGAGACTAGTAAGATCTCACAAAGATTTGCAAGGAATTTACTGAATGATATGCAATGAATTGGATGCAGAAAATGCAGAGCAAACAGAAAGAAATCTAGATGAAGTTTTGTTTTGAAAGGGGAAACAAATATGCATGAGACAAATGCAAAAACACAGAAAAGAACACAAGAGAACTTCATCTAGAGATGGTCGGCGACAAAGTCACCTATGTTAGAGTATATTGACTTAGGAGTCAAGTGAGATCACTTGATCATAGGTCATACTCATCGTTTAAGCTCAAAATGGGGTTGACATTTTTCGTTTAAGCATCTTGATGTATTCACATCTTGTCGAGTTGCTTTAGCTCATGACTTGGAGTAAAGCTTCTCTAAGATGGAATAACATACCTTGGTTGGTGGTGTTGACCATGTAGTTGAACTTGTGTGGGTTGCTCAAGGTTGATGTAGCTCATCAAGAATTGGGAGCACCACTTGTAATTTGAGTCCATCGACCTACATGGGTTAGTTCTTGCAAGGAAGAGCACTTGTGTATCCAAAAATGACAATCATGAAGCTCAACATAGAATTTGTCAAAGGATATGTTCGAATGGTTCCGTGCTTCCTTGTCTTCAACCACCATAGTGTAGAAACTTGGTGATGTAGAGATTGCTCAAGATGTGAGTAGATTACAATCTCATGGAATTTGATTCAACCAAGTACCTACATGGGTTATATAACATGCAAGATGCAAATATATCCAAGACATAAGATTTCCATCATAAGAGAAATATCAAGGATTAGTCATAAGCTCATGTCTTGCATGTATCCAATGGAGTTTCTACTCCAAGTTTGAAGCATAAATGATGTTCAATTCTCCTCTTCACCTGCAAAACACTTTCTCATCAAGAGGTTTAGTGAATATATCCGCTAATTGCTTTTCTGTGCGAACATGCTTAAGATTAATGTCACCCTTAGCAACATGACCTCGAATGAAATGATGACGAACTTCAATATACTTAGTTCGAGAATGTTGTACGGGATTATGACCAATTTTAATAGAACTTTCATTGTCACAAAGCAATGGAACATGTTTCACATATATCCCGTAATCATTAAGAGTTTGAGTCATCCAAAGTAATTGAGCACAACATGAACCAGCGGCAATGTATTCCGCTTCGGCGGTGGATAAGGATACCGAGTTTTGTTTCTTGGAGGACCAAGACACAAGAGATCTACCAAGAAATTCACAAGTACCCAAAGTGGACTTTCTATCAACCTTGTCGCCGGCATAGTCCGAGTCGGAGTAGCCAACAAGATCGAAAGAGGCCCTCTTAGGATACCAAATGCCAAAATTTGGTGTATGGATTAAGTATCTCACTATCATTTTCATGGCCTTAAGATGACATTCTTTAGGAGCAGCTTGATATCATGCACACCTGCACACACTTAGCATGATATCGGGACGTCAAGCACATAGATATAACAATGAACCAATCATAGAGCGATAAACCTTTTGATAAACCGGTTCACCATCTTTGGTCAAGTCAAGATGTCCACTAGTAGGCATGGGTGTAGTCATACCTTTGCACTCTTGCATATTGAACTTCTTGAATAAGTCCTTGGTGTACTTCGTTTGAGAAACAAAAGTACCTTCCTTAGTTTGCTTGTTTGCAACCCAAGAAAGAATTTGGGTTCACTCATCATAGACATTTCAAACTTCTCCGACATTAGCTTCCCAAACTTTTCACTTAAATGAGGGTTAGTTGAACCAAATATAATATCATCAACATAGATTTGGCACACAAATAGTTCTCCATTAACCCTTTTAGTAAAAAGTGTGGAATCAATTTTCCCAATTTCAAAGCCTTTTTCAATGAGGAACTTGGTCAAGCATTTATACCACGCTCTAGGAGCTTGTTTAAGACCATAAAGAGCTTTTGAAGTTTGTAAACATGATTGGGTTTCTTAGGATTGACAAAGCCGGGAGGTTGCTTAACATAAACTTCCTCCTCTATTTCACCATTTAGAAAAGCACTTTTCGTGTCCATTTGGTACAAGGTGATGTCATGGTGATTAGCATAGGCAAGTAAGATGCGAATGGACTCAAGTCTAGCAACGGGAGCATAAGTCTCACCATAGTCCATACCTTCGACTTGTGTGTAGCCTTGGGCGAAGAGACGTTCTTTGTTGAGAACTACTTGTCCATCTTCATCTTGCTTGTTGCGAAACACCCATTTGGTACCGATGATGTTGTGGTTGTTGTCGGGCTTCTCAACCAACGTCCAAACTCGATTCCTCTCAAAGTTGTGTAGCTCTTCATGCATAGCATTTATCCAATATGGATCTTCCAATGCTTCTTTGACCTTCATAGTTTCAATGCTAGAGATGAAAGAATAGTTTTCACAAAAGTTAGCTAAACGAGTTTTAGAGCGAGTGATTCTCCCGGTTTGAATATCATTGTAGATTTGCTCGACGGGATGGTCTTTAGCAATTCTTGCTCGAACTCGTGAAAGCTTTTGCTTGGTTCTTGGTTGAAATTCTTCTTCATCTTGTTCTTCTTCTTGGCCTTCTTCATTATTGGCATGGTCGTTCTCTTGTCGTGGTGGAGAAGGAGGTTGTTTACGTTTATCTTGATGCACTTCCCCGTTTTCTTCATCTTGGTTTGTTCCACTTGTGGATGCTTCCGTATCAACTCTTGGTTCACCTTGTCATGAAGTAGAAGCTTCCACTTGGACGGACGAGGTACTCTCCTTCACCTCCGTTGGACGGACCTTGCCAATAGACAAGTCTTGGATTGCCTCCGAAGGATCTTTGTCTCCTACATCAATTGGAAATTGCTCTACTTGCGAGCCATTAGATTCATCAAACTTCACATCTACCATCTCTTCAACCTTTCGGGTGAAATTGTTGTAGACACAGTAAGTGTGAGAGTTTGAGCCATAACCTAGTAGGAAACCTTCATGAGACTTAGGAGCAAATTTATAACGACGATGCTTATCAAGAATGTAGCACTTTGAGTCGAATACTCGAAAGTATCCAACTTAGGGTTTGTTACTGGTGAGGATCTCGTATGCCATCTTGCCGAGTAGCTTGTGAAGATACAAGCGATTTGTTGCATGAAAAGCTGTCTCAACCGCTTCTGCCCATAAGTGCTTTGGTGTCTTGTACTCATCAAGCATCATTCTCGCCATTTCGATGAGCGTCCAGTTCTTCCTCTCAACAACTCCATTTTGTTGAGGTGTGTACGTAGCCGAGAACTCGTGTGAAATCCCTTCTTCGTCAAGAAAGGTGTCCACATTTGCGTTCTTGAACTCCGTTCCGTTGTCGCTGCGAACCTTCTTGATCTTCACTTCAAATTGATTTTGGGCCTTCCTAGCGAAGTTTTTGAAGATCTTTTGGACCTGCGATTTATCATCGAGAAAGAATACCCACGTAAATCTTGAAAAATCATCAACTATAACTATACCAAAAGAATTTCCACCGAGACTCTTGTAAGAGTTGGGACCAAAAAGATCCATGTGAAGTAGCTCAAGTGGCCTCCTTGTGGTCATGATGTTCTTGACGGGATGCCTTCCTCCAACCTGTTTACCTGCTTGACAAGCACTACAATGTCTATCCTTATCAAATATGACATCGTTAACACCAAGGATATGATTCCCTTTAATAAGCTTGCCAAGGTTTCTCATGCCAATGTGACCTAGTCGTCTATGCCATAACCAACCTTTTGAGGATTTAGCAATGAAGCAAGTTTTAGGTTGAGCCTTTTTAGAGAAATCAACAATGTAAAGATCACCTCTACGTATACCGGTAAAGACCATTTTATGATTGTCTCGACGAAACACTTGGCAATCTACTTCAGTAAATAGGACATTGAAACCGAAATCAGCAAGTCTAGATACTGAAAGTAAGTTGCAGCCAAGAGATTCAACAAGCATAACATTCTGAATGGAGCTATCATGTGAGATGGCCACCTTACCGAGGCCAACCACCTTACCCTTTGAGTTGTCACCGAAAGTGACATACTTTCGAGGACTATCATTTTCAGCAAGCTCACGAAACATGTCTTTATCTCCGGTCATGTGATCGGCACATCCACTGTCAAGAACCCATTCCTTTCCTCCTGACATATATCCCTAAAGATTTGCCATAAGACCAAAATGTCTCATTGCATCGTCAAGATTGAAGTCACTATCATCATCCTCATCATAGTATCCATGTTCAACATTGTCATGTGGTGGATCAAGTCCTAGAGAGGGTAATTCGTTAGAGTGAGTTTGACAATGATCTTGCTTATGAATTCTTATAGCTTCGAAAATAATATCGCTGATAATTCCAACATCTCCTTTGGCACGCATAAGGTTGTAAGTTCAAATAGACGATCACCAAACATAGGATCACTAGTATTCATCTTACTCAAGGCAATAGACTTATGGAGAATTTCATCTAGATTTTTCAAGGAATAATTTGGAAAGCGTTCCTCAAGAAATTTCCATATAGTGTAGGCACACTCAAGAGTAGGCAAGTTTCTAATTAAGTTTCTAGGCAAGCCTCAAGTGATAAGATTAACAGTTCTAAGATTCCTAATCATGTCAATTGATTCGTCAAGAGTAGGATGCATGGGATCAACATGAGGTGCACAAGGGCTAGCAATGTACTTGTTCAAATGATATTGATTGAAAATTACAAGCATCTCATTTTTCCACTCATGAAAATACTCTCCATCAAGTATAGGCACTTTATGTCTAAGACTTCCCAAAGTAGACTCGTCCATCTTCCTCCAATGGTGATTAAAGCAAGGCAATGGAGACCAATGCTCTGATACCACTTGTAGGACCTTGAGAAGAGGTGTCTAGAGGGGGGGGGGTGATTAGACACTAAGTATCAAAGTTGCAGTTTTTAACTTCTTTAAGTTTAAGTGGAGTTTAGGCACAAGTTTAACATTCACAATACATAAAAGCAAGCATGCAAAGAGTATATGAGCAGCAAGTAAAGCATGCAACTTTCAAGAATGTAAAGGGAAGGATTTTGGAGGATTCAAACGCAATTGGAGACACGGATGTTTTTGTCGTGGTTCCGATAGGTGGTGCTATCGTACATCCACGTTGATGGAGACTTCAACCCACGAAGGGTAACGGTTGCGCGAGTCGACGGAGGGCTCCACCCATGAAGGATCCACGAAGAAGCAACCTTGTCTATCCCACCATGGCCGTCGCCCACGAAGGACTTGCCTCACTAGCGGTAGCTCTTCACGAAGTAGGCGATCTCCTTGCCCTTACAAACTCCTTGGTTCAACTCCACAATCTTGTCGGAGGCTCCCAAGTGACACCTAGCCAATCTAGGAGACACCACTCTCCAAGAAGTAACAAATGGTGCGTTGATGATGAACTCCTTGCTCTTGTGCTTCAAATGATAGTCTCCCCAACACTCAACTCTCTCTCATAAGATTTGGATCTGGTGGAAAGAAGATTTGAGTGAAAAGCAACTTGGGGAAGGCTAGAGATCAAGATTCATATGGTAGGAATGGAATATCTTGGCCTCAACACATGAGTAGGTAGTTCTCTCTCAGAACTAGTAAGTTGGAAGTGTAGGTTTGTTCTGATGGCTCTCTCCACGAATGAAGAGGAGGTGGAGGGGTATATATAGCCTCCACACAAAACCTAACCATTACACACAATTTACCAAACTCGGTGGGACCGAATCGAGAAACTCGGTTGGACCGATTTAGCAAATCTAGTGACCGTTGGGATTTTCGATGGGACCGACATGCAACTCGGTAGGACCGATATGGTTAGGATTAGGGCATAACGTAATCTCGGTGAGACTGATTACGCAAACTCGGTGAGACCGATTTTGGTAATTAGCTAACCAGAGAGTTGGTCAGGCAAAATCGGTGGGACCGATTAGTCAAAGTCGGTGGGATCGATTTTGGTAATAAGTTAACCAGAGAGTTTGCATTGTAATCTCGGTAGTACCGATTGCTCAAACTTGGTGAGACCGATTTTGGTAATGGACATACACAGAGAGATTACAATCCCATCTCGGTGAGACCGAGATCCCTATCGGTGAGACCGATTTGTCTAGGGTTTGTGGCAGTTGCTATGACATTTGAACTCGGTGGCGCCGGATAGAAAGAATCGGTGTGGCCGAGTTTGACTTTAGGCTTAGATCATATATGTGGAAGTGGGAAAGTAGTTGAGGGTTTTGGAGCATATCACTAAGCACTGTGGAGCAAGAAACTCATTAAGCAACACCTCATCCCTTCTTGATAGTATTGGCTTTTCCTATAGACTCAATGTGATCTTGGATCACTAAAATGTAAAATGAAGAGTCTTGAGCTTGAAGCTTGAGCCAATCTTGAAGGAGTTCCCACATCCTTTATTCCATGCCACTCCATTGTTGAACTTATCTGAAACATACTAGATAGAAGTGTTAGTCCAACAAGAGATATGTTGACATTAATTACCAAAACCACCTAGGGAGCACTTGTGCTTTCAATCTCCCCCTTTTTGGTAATTGATGACAACATACATCAAAGCTTTAGGTAAAGATATACAGAATAGCAAGTAAAGCTTTGGAAAGACATGTAACAAGCATAGGCTCCCCCTACATGTATGCAATCATGTGAATATGGAATATAGAAGCATGTGAGAGCATAACCATGATAGAGCAGGCAATGTGTTACATGTATCTTGGCCATATGCATCAAAGCAAAGAATATTAAAGAAAATACCTTCATGCCCATGAGTCCTTCTTGCAAACAGTATGTACATCAACAAGAATTCCTCATACACATGATTGTGATGCATATACTTACCTTGTAGTCTTGAGTTGGCTTAGGATGGAATGAACCTGCGTAAACAAGGTTAGATAACACAAGTACATCTACTAGCCAGAGCAAACAGAAGAAACCACAAGAATACCAAGACTGGGATGACATGTAGAGAGTGAGTACTAAGTACCACATTGGATTAGACATGTCCCCAAGAGTAAAGATATGCAATGAATTTAAATGATTTCTTTCCCTTAGATGTCTTGCTCCCCCTGAATCTAGCATGGGATACTGGGAGAAGATAGGGAACAGAAAGTCAGAGCTGAAAGATATAATTGAGCAGAGCTAATGCTAATAAGCACATATGAACATGTGTTTCCCCTCAAGAAGACATGTGGTATCTCTCCTCTTGATCACCAAGCATCTGGGATCCTCGAGAAATACTTTCTACTTGAGTATTCTCTCCCCTGGAGATCTCTTTCTCCCCCTGAGGAGGTGAGAGGTGATACTCTCTCTTTCTGATGTGATCTCTCTAAGTGATAAGCTTTGATGTGATCTCTCTCTCCCCCTTTGACATCAGTTTCCAAGAAGGGTTTGATCCTTGAGTCACAGCACAAAGCATTGATATAAATGTGATGCTTGTAGAGGACAAGATTCATTGAGTGGAGCTAGATCAGAAGAAACACAGAATAAGTGGGAAACTATTTTTCCTGTTGTGAAATCAGTGGCACCGAGTGATATGCTTAGGTTGTACCAAAAGGATTCGGTTGGACCGAAAACAATAAATCGGTGAGACCGAGTTCATCGCAGAGAAAACACTTGTCACCTCAGCTCACGAGACTAGTAGGATCTCACAAAGATTTGCAAGGAATTTACTGAATGATATGCAATGAATTGGATGCAGAAAATGCAGAGCAAACAGAAAGAAATCTAGATGAAGTTTTTTTTTGAAAGGGGAAACAAATATGCATGAGACAAATGCAAAAACATAGAAAATAACACAAGAGAACTTCATCTAGAGATGGTCGGCGACAAAGTCAGCTATGTTAGAGTATATTGACTTAGGAGTCAAGTGAGATCACTTGATCATAGGTCATACTCATCGTTTAAGCTCAAAATGGGGTTGCCATTTTTCGTTTAAGCATCTTGATGTATTCACATCTTGTCGAGTTGCTTTAGCTCATGACTTGGAGTAAAGCTTCTCTAAGATGGAATAACATACCTTGGTTGGTGGTGTTGACCATGTAGTTGAACTTGTGTGGGTTGCTCAAGTTTGATGTAGCTCATCAAGAATTGGGAGCACCACTTGGAATTTGAGTCCATCGATCTACATGGGTTAGTTCTTGCAAGGAAGAGCACTTGTGTATCCAAAAATGACAATAATGAAGCTCAACATAGAATTTGTCAAAGGATATGTTCGAATGGTTCCGTGCTTCCTTGTCTTCAACCACCATAGTGTAGAAACTTGGTGATGTAGAGATTGCTCAAGATGTGAGTAGATTACAATCTCATGGAATTTTATTCTACCAAGTACCTACATGGGTTATATAACATGCAAGATGCAAATATATCCAAGACATAAGATTTCCATCATAAGAGAAATATCAAGGATTAGTCATAAGCTCATGTCTTGCATGTATCCAATGGAGTTTCTACTCCAAGTTTGAAGCATCAATGATGTTCAATTCTCCTCTTAACCTGCAAAACACTTTCTCATCAAGAGGTTTAGTGAATATATCCGCTAATTGCTTTTCTGTGCGAACATGCTTAAGATTAATGTCACCCTTAGCAACATGATCTCGAATTAAATGATGACGAACTTCATATGCTTAGTTCGAGAATGTTGTACGGGATTATGACCAATTTTAATAGCACTTTCATTGTCACAAAGCAATGGAACATGTTTCACATATATCCCATAATCTTTAGGAGTTTGGGTTATGCAAAGTAATTGAGCACAACATGAACCAGCGGCAATGTATTCCGCTTCGGCGGTGGATAAGGATACCGAGTTTTGTTTCTTGGAGGACCAAGACACAAGAGATCTACCAAGAAATTGACAAGTACCCGAAGTGGACTTTCTATCAACCTTGTCTCCGGCATAGTCCGAGTCGGAGTAGCCAACAAGATCGAAAGAGGCCCTGTCGGTGTCAAAACCGGCGGATCTCGTGTAGGGGGTCCCGAACTGTGCGTCTAGGCGGATGGTAACAGGAGACAAGGGACACGATGTTTTACCCAGGTTCGGGCCCTCTTGATGGAGGTAAAACCCTACGTCCTGCTTGGTTAATATTGATGATGTGTGTTACAAGAGTAGATCTACCACTAGATCAAGGAGGCTAAACCCTAGAAGCTAGCCTATGGTATGATTGTTGTTCGTCCTACGGACTAAAGCCATCCGGTTTATATAGACACCGGAGAGGGCTAGGGTTACACAGAGTCGGTTACAATGGTAGGAGATCTACATATCCGTATCGCCAAGCTTGCCTTCCACGCCAAGGAAAGTCCAATCCGGACATGGGTAGAAGTCTTCAATCTTGTATCTTCATAGTCTTGGAGTCTGGATGATCATGATAGTTCGGCTGTCCGGACACCCCCTAGTCCGGGACTCCCTCAGTAGCCCCTGAACCAGGCTTCAATGACGACGAGTCCGGCGCATATGTTGTCTTCGGCGTTTGCAAGGCGGGTTCTCCTTCATGTTTCATGTGTTTGCCGGATAGTGTCCGGTTGCTTCATAAATGCTGCGCTCCTTGGCTTCTACGTCCAATAATGGCCTTCTTCCACATGTCGTACGAATGCGAAAAGCCAGGGTATTCTTACATTTTACCCCCTAGCTGCGCGAATAAGCTGCCTATAAGAGAGGCGAGGATCCAGATCCAAATCACACCATCCTCCTTCCGCAAGTACTCATCGAGGCACATCTAACAAAAAATCCGTTCCAACATGGACAGCCGACGCGGCTCCTCTTCTCGCGCTCCCAGTCCTCAGCCAGGAGATTGGAGGAGATGCTCAGTCCCGCATAGCGAGTTAGTGACACTCCAAGCAGAGGGATACCTTCCCCCGGCCTTTATGGTTCCGGTTCGAGCCGGACTGGCCACCTACAAGGGTGGGAAGCAGGCGGAGAGCGTCCCCAATCCCTCCAAAGGAGAGCGGGTATGCTTCGTCCCCTACTTAATAAGGGGACTCGGATTTCCTACACATCCGTTTCTCCGGGGGCTCCTGGAGTTCTATGGACTCCAACTTCACCACCTCACGCCTGCCTCCATTTTGCACATCGCGGGCTTTGTAGCTCTTTGCGAGCTGTTCTTGGGCATCGAGCCCCATTTTGCGCTGTGGAAGAGGCTGTTTTGCCTCATACCCCGTTCTCATGAGGGGTCGATATATCAAGTGGGCGGAGCCGAAATATGGCGCATCGCCGGGACCGGATATCTATCCGGAACCCCGAAGAAGGCGTCCGAAGACTGGCCTTCGGAGTGGTTCTATATGGAAGACGCCCCGCTGCCGGATCCAGTTCGGATCGGCCTCCCAGAGTTTAGCAACACTCCTCTGAAGAAATTCCTGAGTTGGCGCCCGCGGAGCCCTGAACGGGAAGATGATAGGAGCGTCCACTATCTGATGGGCCGGATACGGCTACTAGCCCATTCCGGATTAACCATGATTGGAGTCATGGCCACATGCATTATGCGAGGGGTGCAGCCGCTCCAATATAGGGGCCACCCCATGTGGGATTTCAACGGGGAGAATGACGCCACCCGTCATGGCCGCACGGGCCGGGATTGGCCACCGATCTGGTGAAGATCCTGTCCGGCTTGTACAAGGGGGAGGAGGAGGACTTCCTCCACACGAGTCCATTGAATGGATTCTCCATGAATAACCCTCGGAGCTGGGTAAGCGGACGTTTATATATCTGATCCTGCTTTCAAAGATAAGTGTCTTACTTTATGATTTCGACGCAGGAACTGCGCCGGGATGTGGAGGGCATAAAAATCCCAACTCCACAACCCGAGGATCCGGGAAGATCCCTTGATCCGGCCTCCAAAGAGGATCCGGACATAAAGGTGGAATTGATTGACGGGGTGTTCCACCAGCTCAGCATAGACAATGCTTTAGTCGCCATTACGGCTGACTACCCCGGTTTATGTCCGGCTTCCCAGGTGAGTACGACCGAAGTCCTGACACCGTTACTTTTTAAATGCTTATTTCTGACCACCGTGTACCAATGGTGCTTGGCAGGAGGTGCCATTACGGCAGGAAGCCGAGCCCGCGGCGACTGACCAAACAAGGTCAGTGCGGCCTAGCAGGGGGAAGAGGAGTGCGGCGCGAATCGAAACGTCGCCGCAAAGGTATGGTGCACCATTGTCTTTTAAGGGAAAGACTCCTAGGAGGCATATTAATGCTCATGATTCTTCCAGGAGAAAGAGCGCTCGCCGGACTGAGTCCGGAGAGGGTGCCCACCAAGCCTCCGCCAGCCAGGCTCCAACGCCTGGTCCGGAGGGGGAGGCGAGCGCAAGGCGCGAGCCGGATGCTCCTCCAACGGAGGATGCTGACAGGTTGTCCGCCACCAGGTCTGAGGTGGAGAGCGCCATGAATCACAGGCACCGTCGGACAGTTCTTTGTGAGGTGTGTTTCTCCCCTGAGGCGTTAAATGCCTTTAATGCGGGAGATGCGCACCTCTCTGCTGCTCAAGATGGTTTAACCAGAGCCACGGAGCAGTATGTAAAGGACATATGGGTAAGGAATTTTAGTAGTTATATATGCCAATAGCCCCCGAGACTTAAAATAGTTAAACTAACTGATTTAAGGATCATTTGTTATGCAGGACCTTACTGAGAAGAATACCCACCTGTCTCAGGAGCTTCAAGAATGCAAGGCCCAACTTGAGGCCGCACTAGCCGCTGACGAGGGAGCCACGGAGACCCCCTCTGGTAATTCATATTTTGAAAAGAGAAGTAGTTTATGAAGTGCGGCGTGTGTGTATAGTCTGACAATAATATTGCAGAGGGTGCCAGACTAGATCCGGACAAGCAACAGCTGCTGCGCCAGTTGAATGCCGGCGAGAGGGTGCTTATGAGGGTGCAGCAGGAGAGGAACAAACTCCAAGATGCCAACACCCAGCTGGGCGAAGAACTAAAAGATGTTCGGGTCCAGCTGTCTAACTCCGCAAAGGAGAATCGGCGGCTTCGTCGCGGCATTTATAGTAAGTGCTTGAGCAAACTCTTTTGAAAGGAAGAGTCCGGTGAGGAAGTCGATTGACAGAAATGTGTCTGTAGGTGTGCTCATGGGTCGTCCGGCGGAGGAGATGCCTCGTTCCACGGGAGACCCTCTTCCCGAGCTGCTGCAACTGCACGAACGTGTTCGGCAGGCGATGAGCAGCGTCGTTCAGGCCTTATGGCCTTCCGTCTCCCTACCCGAGGGTCTTGGAGGGATTGCTAAGAAGCTTCAGGGAGTATGGCGGTGTCTCCGTCTGTGTAAGATATCGGCCTGCCGTCAAGGCGCTAGGGAGGCCTGGGCCATGGTGAAGACGCGGTACCCGAAGGCTGACCCAAACCACATGGCCGAGGTCGGACCTGTGGGGCCCAATGGGAAGGAGATCCCTGTGAGCCTGATGTACGGCCAAGTAGAGTTGGCCGTGAAATATTCCCAACAGGACTGTAAATTAGACAGCCTGTTAGATGGGATTGAAGAGGAGTACAATCAGTCAGTTTGACGATGTAATGTTCAAATGACATGTAAAATGCCTTCTAGCCGGATTGTAGATCGTTTGTCTTTGCGGACCTTTTCGCTTCAACCTCGGGACCCAACAGTCCGGAGTGTGTCCGAATACCCTTACGGTTATGAAAGAACCGGGGCATGCATGGAGACAAGGCGTAGGGGTCATAATTGCTTTATCAGACAAGTGCCCAACTAGCTATGTTATATTACATGGTTAGTAAGAAACATCTTCCAGGGAGAATAGTTCCGTTAAGGGTTCCTTTCCCTGGGAGGCATGCCCTAAAGTGCATGTCCGGACTGCGAAAATAGCAGAAAAGCATCTAGGGGCAGATAAATAACTAAGTAATAAACCATCTTTCAGGTCACCGACCAAATATTCCCTTAAGAATGCTAGCCTTCGGCTTCACCCAGTCTGAGGTACACATCCGGCTGACCCGGCAGTAACAACCGCAGAGGTGCTCCCTTTACCTCCTAGCCGAACAATCGGGAACGTAGGGGTAACCACAGGAGCCAGGCAACCCGGCTTGGCCAAAATTTAAGTCATATCGATCCATATAATGGTGATCAAAAGGTACATGCGGAAGTGTGACAAATGTGTTGGGCAGGAAGCCCATATAAATAAGCTTCTGTTAAAGAAGCCCCCAGGTATAACGAGTGCAAGTAGCACATCGAGTGAGTGCGAACAAAGTGCAGGTTAGCCCTCAAGAGGTTTGTACTGAAAAAAGGTGGGGAAAAAGAGGGAAAACAAAGACAACGAAAAAATATGAAAGGTGGACGGAGGAAGGAGACGAACCCTGAGTCCGGCGCTAGGCGTAAAATCTTCGGAGACGGGCTGCGTTCCATGGGTTTGGCTCGAGTCAGTTGTCAAATGCGTTGCGTAGACGGTATGCACCGCTGGTAAGGACTTGGTCGATGATGAAGGGACCTTCCCATTTGGGCTTAAGTTTGTCCTTTTTCTTGTCCGGTAGGCGTAGAACTAGGTCACCAACATTGTAAGTTTTGGCCCGTACCTCTCTGCTTTGATATCTTCGAGCCTGCTGTTGATAGAATGCGGAACGGGATTTTGCCACATCGCGCTCCTCCTCTAAAGCGTCCAAACTGTCCTGCCGATCCAACTCAGCTTATTTTTCCTCGTACATGCGCACGCGAGGTGAGTCATGAATTATATCGCAGGGCAAAACTGCCTCAGCGTCGTATACCATAAAAATGGTGTGAATCCGGTTGTGCGGTTTGGCGTGGTCCACAACCCACAGAGTACGGAGTCGAGCTCCTCTACCCAATGCGTGTTAGATTCCGTGAGGGACCGCACTAATCTGGGTTTGATGCCGCTCATGATTAGACCATTTGCTCATTCCACTTGACCGTTAGTTTGAGGGTGGTAGACCGAAGCGTAGTCAAGCTTGATGCCCATGTTTTTGCACCAGAGTTTAACCTCGTCGGCCGTGAAATTCATGCCGTTATCAGTGATGATGCTGTGGGGGACGCCAAAACGGTGTACTACCCCGGATATGAAGTCTATCACAGGTCCGGATTCTGCCATTTTAACCGGCTTGGCCTCTATCCATTTGGTGAATTTGTCCACCATGACCAATAAGTATTTGTGCTTGTGGGTTCCCCCTTTAAATGGTCCAACCATGTCAAGCCCCCAAACCGCGGACGGCCAAGTAATGGGTATAGTTTTGAGGGCGGTGGGTGGCATGTGGCTCTGATTAGCAAAGAGCTGGCAACCGACGCATCGTTGGACTAAGTCCTGAGCATCTGCCCGGGCGGTCGGCCAATAAAATCCTGTACGGAAGGCCTTGCCTACAAGGGCCCGGGCGGCGACGTGGTGCCCGCCGAGTCCAGCGTGAATTTCAGCCAGGAGATTTCGCCCTTCCTCTTCGGAGATACACCTTTGAAGGACTCCGGTTGTGCTTTTCTTATAAAGTTCTCCCTCATGGACCTTGTAGGCTTTAGATCGCCGAACTATGCAGCGGGCCTCATTTTGGTCTTCGGGAAGTTCCTGCCTGATTAAGTAGGCTAGGAATGGTTCCGTCCACGGGGCAATTACTGCCAGTATTTCGTGGGCTGAATCTGTTATTTCATTGGCTGAGCCACCGATTGTGTCAGAATGTTCTGTGTTAGGTGATGCAGTTGGTTCCGGATTGTTATTTCCGGACTCCTCTTCCCATAATACGGATGGCTTAAAGAGCCGCTCCAGGAAGATGTTTGGAGGGACGGCGTCGCGTTTTGCGCCGATGCGTGCCAACACGTCTGCTGCCTGGTTATTATCCCGGGCTACATGGTGGAATTCGAGTCCTTCGAACCGGGCTGACATTTTTAGGACGGCGTTATGGTAGGCTGCCATTTTCGGATCCTTGGCGTCAAAGTCTCCATTTACTTGGGATATTGCGAGGTTTGAATCCCCGCGCACCTCTAGGTGTTGAATACCCATGGAGATTGCCATCTGGAGGCCATGTAGAAGGGCCTCGTATTCGGCTGCATTGTTGGAGTCCGTGTACATTATTTGAAGCACGTATTGGACTGTGTCTCCGGTTGGGGACGTCAAGGCGACGCCAGCCCCCAAGCCAGCCAGCATTTTGGAGCCGTCGAAATGCATGATCGAATTGGAGTATGTGCCGTACTCTTTAGGGAGTTCGGCTTCGGTCCATTCGGCGATGAAGTCAGCCAGAACTTGCGACTTGATAGCTCGCCGTGGTTTGTAGGTTATATCAAATGGTAAGAGCTCAATGGCCCATTTTGCAATCCTGCCCGTCGCATCGCCATTGTTTATAATGTCGTTGAGAGGTACTTCGGAGGCCACCGTTATGGAACACTCTTGAAAGTAGTGTCGTAGCTTCCGGGATGCCATGAACACCGCATACGCTCTCTTTTGATAGTGTGGGTACCGGGACTTGCATGGAGTTAAGACAGTGGATACGTAGTACACTGGTTTTTGAAGAGGGAATTTGTGCCCTTCTGTTTCTCGTTCGATGACGAGTACCGCGCTAACAACTTGATGTGTTGCTGCGATATATAACAACATCGGTTCGCCCAGGTTGGGCGCGGTCAGGACCGGATTTGTTGCCAATACGGCCTTAATTTCTTCGAGTCCGGCTGTGGCAGCGTCCATCCATTCGAAATGTTCAGTGCGCCGAAGGAGGCGATAGAGGGGCAGTGCCTTTTCTCCCAAACGGGAGATGAAGCGTCTTAGAGCCGCCGCGCATCCAGTTAGTTTTTGTATTTGCTTGAGGTCTTTTGGGATATCCAATTGTGACAGAGCTCGGATCTTGGCTGGGTTTGCTTCAATTCCTCTACCGGATACAATGAAGCCCAAGAGCTTTCCGGCTAGTACGCCGAAAACACATTTTTTCCGGGTTGAGCTTAATGTCATATGCTCGGAGGTTGTCGAATGTCACCCTCAAGTCGTCTACTAGAGTTTCAACGTGTTTGGTCTTGACGACCACATCGTCTATGTATGCCTCTACTGTTTTGCCTATCTGGGTGGCCAGGCATGTCTGAATCATGCGGTGATATGTTGCGCCGGTGTTTTTGACTCCAAAGGGCATTGTGTTGAAGCAGAATGGTCCGTATGGAGTAATAAATGCCGTTGCGGCCTGGTATTTTTCCGCCATCTTGATTTGATGGTATCCGGAGTATGCGTCGAGGAAGCACAATGAATCATGCCCTGCGGTAGCATCGATGATTTGGTTGATGCGAGGGAGAGGGAAAGGGTCCTTTGGACAGGCCTTGTTAAGGTCTTTGAAATCGACACAAAGGTGCCAGGATTTGTCCTTTTTTGGTACCATTACCAGGTTGGCTAGCCAGTCCGGATGTTTTATATCTCCGATGAATCCGGCTTCTAAGAGTTTGGCTAGCTCCTCTCCCATTGCCTGTCTTTTGGGTTCGGAAAATCGCCGAAGAGCCTATTTGACTGGTTTGAATCCTTTTAGGATATTTAGGCTGTGCTCTGCTAGCCTGCGTGGGATTCCTGGCATGTCTAAAGGGTGCCAGGAGAAAATGTCCCAATTTTCCCGAAGGATTCTCGTAGTGCGGCTTCTACATCAGGATTTAATTGTGCCCCAATGGAGGCCGTCTTTGTGGGGTCCGTTGGATGGACCTGGAATTTGACTATTTCGTCTGCTGGTTTAAAAGAGGTGGACTTAGACCTCTTATCGAGTATCACATCGTCCCTATCCACCGTGGAGCGCAACGCAGTGAGTTCCTCTACCGCGAGGGCTTCGGATAATGCCTCTAGGGCCAGTGCGGCTGTCTTATTTTCAGCGCGGAGTGCTATATCTAGATCACTGACGAGAGTTATTATTCCATTGGGCCCGGGCATTTTGAGCTTCATGTACCCGTAATGGGGTATAGCTTGGAAGATTGTGAATGCTTCTCGCCCTAACAAGGCGTGATATCCACTGCCGAATGGGGCCACTTGGAATGTGACCTCTTCGGACCTGTAGTTTTCCGGCGAGCCGAACACTACGTCTAGTGTGATTTTTCCTGTGCAGCGTACTTCTCGACTAGGGATTATTCCCCTGAAGGTTGTGCTGCTTCGCTCAATGCGGCTCTAGTCAATTTCCATTTTTTTAAGGGTTTCCTCATAGATGAGGTTTAATCCGCTGCCGCCATCCATGAGTACCTTGGTAAGACGAAAGCCGTCCACTATCGGACTGAGGACCAATGCGGCTGGTGCTCGAGCTGTTCGGAATTTAGGTTCATCGCTGGCATTGAAGGTTATAGCTGTGTCGCTCCATGGATTCGTTGTTGCTACTTGGTAGACTTCGGCGAGGCTGCGGATTGTTCGCTTCCGCATGTTATTTGATGCAAAAGTCTCGAAGACTGTTAGTACCATACTGGTACTGTTGGGCTGGTTGTCCGGGGCTAGAAAGCCTTCGCCACTTTTGGCCACCTGCCGTAGTATCCAACATGCTCGAAGGCGATGTGTTGGAATGGTGCCCTCCGTACTGTGGATTTTGCAGGGTCCGTTGAGCCATCCCTCCAGTACGGTTCCGTGCCCTTTAGGGGTTTTTTGCTTTTTGGTTTTTAATCCAGGTGCTTGAGTATGACGCACCCTTTTATTTCGGACTGGGGTTGTATTCAGGGCCGGATTGTCCCAAAACCTGATTTCGATTTTCCAGGCGCTCTCCATCGCACAGTATTTTTGTACAATGGTCGCTAGGTCGGTGAAGCATGTAACTTCGCGACGACTTATGGCGTTTATGATTCCCCTGTCCGTGCAATTGTTGCAAAAAATTGAAATCGCGCTTTCTTCATGGCAGTCCTTTATCCTGTTCATAACCAGGAGGAATCTGGCCCAGTAGTGATGCACTGTTTCATCGCGCTCTTGCCGTATTTGAGATAGATCGCTTATGTTTGGGTGGGCGGGTGGAATTAAGTTCGGAACCCCGCCCGATCTGAGGCTCGAAGGCCAAGAAGTTTCCGGATTTGGAAGCTTGGTTTGTTGGATGCCTTCCAACAAATCTGGTCCGATGCCTGACTTTAGGTTCAGTATTTGATTGACATCCGTCCTTCCGCAGGAATCCGGCATGGAGGGGTCGGGAATCCGGACATAGCTGGTTTTTAACATAGAAGAAGAGTCGCCGCATTGTTCCTCTACCACAACAACATGGTGGGTAGCCTAGGGAGAGTTAATTTCTCTCAGATCGGTTTTAAGACCAATCTGATCGTAGTCTGTAGCGACTCCCAGGGCGGCGATGCGATCCAAGAGCTCGTTTACGGAGGAGAGCTCAATCGGATCTAGCTGCTCGGCGAATTCCGAGCTGACGTGAAGATCGCTTTTGATGACCTGAGAGGTCATCGTCAGAGCGGTGGCCGAACAGGTGGTCATAAGAAAACCACCTAGCCGGATAGTTTGGCCGGCGGCCAAAGCTCCCTTGACGACGGCGCCGTCTTTAAAGACGGGAAAAGGCATCCTTCCTGATTGCGACGGCACAGAGGAACTCTCAATGAAAGCACCAATGTCGGTGTCAAAACCGGCGGATCTCGGGTAGGGGGTCCCGAACTGTGCGTCTAGGCGGATGGTAACAGGAGACAAGGGACACGATGTTTTACCCAGGTTCGGGCCCTCTTGATGGAGGTAAAACCCTACGTCCTGCTTGGTTAATATTGATGATGTGTGTTACAAGAGTAGATCTACCACGAGATCAAGGAGGCTAAACCCTAGAAGCTAGCCTATGGTATGATTGTTGTTCGTCCTACGGACTAAAGCCATCCGGTTTATATAGACACCAGAGAGGGCTAGGGTTACACAGAGTCGGTTACAATGGTAGGAGATCTACATATCCGTATTGCCAAGCTTGGCTTCCACGCCAAGGAAAGTCCCATCCGGACACGGGACGAAGTCTTCAATCTTGTATCTTCATAGTCTTGGAGTCCGGCTGATCATGATAGTTCGGCTGTCCGGACACCCCCTAGTCTGGGACTCCCTCAGGCCCTCTTAGGATACCAAATGCCAAAATTTGGTGTATGGATTAAGTATCTCACTATCCTTTTCACGGCCTTAAGATGACATTCTTTAGGAGCAGCTTGATATCATGCACACATGCACACACTTAGCATGATATCGGGATGTGAAGCACATAGATATAACAATGAACCAATCACAGAGCGATAAACCTTTTGATCAACCGGTTCACCATCTTTGTTCAAGTCAAGATGTCCACTAGTAGGCATGGGTGTAGTCATACCTTTGCACTCTTGCATATTGAACTTCTTGAATAAGTCCTTGGTGTACTTCGTTTGAGAAACTAAAGTACCTTCCTTAGTTTGCTTGATTTGCAACCCAAGAAAGAATTTGAGTTCACTCATCATAGACATCTAAAACTTCTCCGACATTAGCTTCCCAAACTTTTCACTAAAATGAGGGTTAGTTGAACCAAATATAATATCATCAACATAGATTTGGCACACAAATAGTTCTCCATTAACTCCTTTAGTAAAAAGTGTGGAATCAATTTTCCCAATTTCAAAGCCTTTTTCAATGAGGAACTTGGTCAAGCATTTATACCATGCCCTAGGAGCTTGTTTAAGACCATAAAGAGCTTTGTGAAGTTTGTAAACATGATTGGGTTTCTTAGGATTGACAAAGCCGGGAGGTTGCTTAACATAAACTTCCTCCTCTATTTCACCATTTAGAAAATCACTTTTAATGTCCATTTGGTACAAGGGGATGTCATGGTGATTAGCATAGGCAAGTAAGATGCGAATGGACTCAAATCTAGCAATAGGAGCATAAGTCTCACCATAGTCCATACCTTCGACTTGTGTGTAGCCCTGGGCGACGAGACGTGCTTTGTTGCGAACTACTTGTCCATCTTCATCTTGCTTGTTGCAAAACACCCATTTGGTACCGATGATGTTGTGGTTGTTGTCGGGCTTCTCAACCAATGTCCAAACTCGATTCCTCTCAAAGTTGTGTAGCTCTTCATGCATAGCATTTATCCAATCCGGATCTTCCAATGCTTCTTCGACCTTCATAGGTTCAATGCTAGAGATGAAAGAATAGTTTTCACAAAAGTTAGCTAAACGAGTTTTAGAGCGAGTGATTCTCCCGGTTTGAATATCATTGTAGATTTGCTCGACGGGATGGTCTTTAGCAATTCTTGCTCGAACTCGTGAAAGCTTTTGCTTGGTTCTTGGTTGAACTTCTTCTTCATATTGTTCTTCTTCTTGGCCTTCTTCATTGTTGGTGTTGTCGTTCTCTTGTCGTGGTGGAGAAGGAGGTTGTTGATGTTCATCTTGATGCACTTCCACGTTTTCTTCATCTTGGTGTGTTCCACTTGTGGATGCTTCCGTATCAACTCTTGGTTCACCTTGTCATGAAGTAGAAGCTTCCACTTGGACGGACGAGATACTCTCCTTCACCTCCGTTGGATGGACCTTGCCAATAGACAAGTCTTGGATTGCCTCCGAAGGATCTTTGTCTCCTACATCAATTGGCAATTGCTCTACTTGCGAGCCGTTAGATTCATCAAACTTCACATCTACCGTCTCTTCAACCTTTCGGGTGAAATTGTTGTAGACACAGTAAGTGTGAGAGTTTGAGCCATAAACTAGTAGGAAACCTTCATGAGACTTAGGAGCAAATTTAGAACGACGATGCTTATCAAGAATATAGCACTTTGAGCCGAATACTCGAAAGTATCCAACTTGGGGTTTGTTACTGGTGAGGAGCTCGTATGCCATATTGCCGAGTAGCTTGTGAAGATACAAGCGATTTGTTGCATGACAAGCTGTCTCAACAGCTTCTGCCCAAAAGTGCTTCGGTGTCTTATACTCATCAAGCATCGTTCTCGCCATTTTGATGAGCGTCCGGTTCTTCCTCTCAACAACTCCATTTTGTTGAGGTGTGCACGTAGCCGAGAACTCGTGTGAAATCCCTTCTTAGTCAAGAAAGGTGTCGACATTTGCGTTCTTGAACTCCGTTCCATTGTCGCTGTGAACCTTCTTGATCTTCACTTCAAATTGATTTTGGGCCTTCCTTGCGAAGTTTTTGAAGATCTTTTGGACCTGTGATTTATCATCGAGAAAGAACACCCACGTAAATCTTGAAAAAATCATCAACTATAACTAGACCAAAAGAATTTCCACTGAGACTCTTGTAAGAGTTGGGACCAAAAAGATCCATGTGAAGTAGCTCGAGTGGCCTCCTTGTGGTCATGATGTTCTTCACGGGATGCCTTCCTCCAACCTGTTTACCTGCTTGACAAGCACTGCAAAGTCTATCCTTATCAAATATGACATCGTTAACACCAAGGATATGATTCCCTTTACTAAGCTTGTCAAGGTTTATCATGCCAACGTGACCTAGTCGTCTATGCCATAACCAACCTTTTGAGGATTTAGCAATGAAGCAAGTTTTAGGTTGAGCCTTTTTAGAGAAATCAACAATGTAAAGATCACCTCTACGTATACCGGTAAATACCATTTTATGATTGTCTCAACGAAACACTTGGCAATCTACTTCAGTAAATAGGACATTGAAACCGGAATCAACAAGTCTAGATACTGAAAGTAAGTTGCAGCCAAGAGATTCAACAAGCATAACATTCTGAATGGAGCTATCATGTGAGATGGCCACCTTACCGAGGCCAACCACCTTACCCTTTGAGTTGTCACTGAAAGTGACATACTTTCGAGGACTATCATTTTCAGCAAGCTCACGAAACATGTCTTTATCTCCGGTCATGTGATCGGTACATCCACTGTCAAGAACCCATTCCTTTCCTCCTGACATATATCCCCGAAGATTTGCCATAAGACCAAAATGTCTCATTGCATCGTCAAGGTCGAAGTCACTATCATCATCCTCATCATAGTATCCATGTTCAACATCGTCATGTGGTGGATCAAGTCCTAGAGAGGGTAATTCGTTAGAGTGAGTTTGACAATGATCTTGCTTATGAATTCTTATAGCTTCAGAAATAATATCGCCGATAATTCCAACATCTCCTTTGGAACGCATAAGGTTTGTAAGTTCAACTAGACGATCACCAAACATAGGATCACTAGTATTCATCTTACTCAAGGCAATAGACTTATGGAGAATTTCATCTAGATTTTTCAAGGAATAATTTGGAAAGCGTTCCTCAAGAAATTTCCATATAGTGTAGGCACACTCAAGAGTAGGCAAGTTTCTAATTAAGTTTCTAGGCAAGCCTCAAGTGATAAGATTAACAGTTCTAAGATTCCTAATCATGTCAATTGATTCGTCAAGAGTAGGATGCATAGGATCAACATGAGGTGCACAAGGGCTAGCAATGTACTTGTTCAAATGATATTGATTGAAAATTACAAGCATCTCATTTTTCCACTCATGAAAATACTCTCCATCAAGTATAGGCACTTTATGTCTAAGACTTCCCAAAGTAGACTCGTCCATCTTCCTCCAATGGTGATTAAAGCAAGGAAATGGAGACCAATGCTCTGATACCACTTGTAGGACCTTGAAAAGAGGTGTCTAGAGGGTGGGGGGTGATTAGACACTAAGTATCAAAGTTGCAGTTTTTAAGTTCTTTAAGTTTAAGTGGAGTTTAGGCACAAGTTTAACATTCACAATACATAAAAGCAAGCATGCAAAGAGTATATGAGCAGCGGAAAGTAAAGCATGCAACTTGCAAGAATGTAAAGGGAAGGGTTTTGGAGGATTCAAATGCAATTGGAGACACGGATGTTTTTGTCGTGGTTCCGATAGGTGGTGCTATCGTACATCCACATTGATGGAGACTTCAACCCATGAAGGGTAATGGTTGCACGAGTCCACGGAGGGCTCCACCCACGAAGGGTCCACGAAGAAGCAACCTTATCTATCCCACCATGACCGTCGCCCACGAAGGACTTGCCTCACTAGCGGTATATCTTCACGAAGTAGGCGATCTCCTTTCCCTTACAAACTCCTTGGTTCAACTCCACAATCTTGTCGGAGGCTCCCAAGTGACACCTAGCCAATCTAGGAGACACCACTCTCCAAGAAGTAACAAATGGTGCGTTGATGATGAACTCCTTGCTCTTGTGCTTCAAATGATAGTCTCCCCAACACTCAACTCTCTCTCATAAGATTTAGATCTGGTGGAAAGAAGATTTGAGTGGAAAGCAACTTGGGGAAGGCTAGAGATCAAGATTTATATGGTAGGAATGGAATATCTTGGCCTCAACACATGAGTAGGTAGTTCTCTCTCAGAACTGGTAAGTTGGAAGTGTAGGTTTGTTCTGATGGCTCTCTCCATGAATGAAGAGGAGGCGGAGGGGTATATATAGCCTCCACACAAAACCTAACCGTTACACACAATTTACCAAACTCGGTGGGACCGAATCGAGAAACTCGGTCGGACCGGTTTAGCAAATCTAGTGACCGTTAGGATTTTCGGTGGAACCGACATGCAACTTGGTAGGACCGATATGGTTAGGGTTAGGGCATAACGTAATCTCGGTGAGACTGATTACGCAAACTCGGTGAGACAGATTTTGTTAATTAGCTAACCAGAGAGTTGGTCAGGCAAACTCGGTGGGATCGATTACTCAAACTTGGTGGGACCGATTTTGGTAATAAGTTAACCAGAGAGTTTGCATTGTAATCTTGGTAGTACCGATTGCTCAAACTCGGTGAGACCGATTTTGGTAATGGACATACACAGAGAGATTACAATCCCATCTCGGTGAGACCGAGATCCCTATCGGTGAGACCGATTTGTCTAGGGTTTGTGGCAGTGGCTATGACATTTGAACTCGGTGGCGCCGGATAGAAAGAATCGGTGTGGCTGAGTTTGACTTTAGGTATAGATCATATGTGTGGAAGTGGGAAAGTAGTTGAGGGTTTTGGAGCATATCACTAAGTACTGTGGAGCAAGAAACTCATTAAGCAACACCTCATCCCTTCTTGATAGTATTGGCTTTTCCTATAGACTCAATGTGATCTTGGATCACTAAAATGTAAAATGAAGAGTCTTGACCTTGAAGCTTGAGCCAATCCTTTGTCCTTAGCATCTTGAAGGAGTTCCCACATCCTTTAGTCCATGCCACTCCATTGTTGAACTTATCTGAAACATACTAGATAGAAGTGTTAGTCCAACAAGAGATATGTTGACATTAATTACCAAAACCACCTAGGGAGCACTTGTGCTTTCATTTGTCTTCCCTTATAAACCCCATCATCATTTTCTTTTCCATCCAAAGTGCTAAGTCCTTGGCTCACGCTCAAGTATTGTGTGGGAGTTGAAAAAGCTAAAGTGAGAAAAAAAATATGATTTAATTGTATGGTTTAGCATCGGGGTTGTTCATGATTTGATATGTTTTTGATAAGAAGACTAAGCATGCCATGCTTTACTTGATTTCAGTGTATAGGTGGAAGGGCATGTAGCCCCTAAGTGTGGTTTTGGTAATTAATGACAATCTCTATGGACTAATGTTTTCATTGAGATATATTTGAAGAGATTGTCCATGGATGGTGCATCAAGGATATTAGATAGAATCAAGGATAAAGTCCATATATATGAAGATATGTTTCTCTAAGCTTTGGTATTAATTGACAAATTCCTATGGAGCATCAAGTGCATATTGAATCCTATATGAAGAAATGTTCCATAGTGATGCATGAAGCATGTTGGGTTTATGTGGGAAGAATGCCATCAAAAACTTCGAAGAAGTCCTCATGGTATCCCCCTCTGGATACCCTGTGCGCATGGGCCTCCTAACCCCTGTGCGCACGGGGTCGAGTGTCAACTCTCTGGATACCCTGTGCGCACGGTGTCCCTGACCCCCGTGCACACAGGGCCTAGGTTTTGGCACTCAAGGTCACATATAAAGTGAGGTTTCAAGTTGGTCTTTGGGGATTTATGTTGACGCCATCAAGATTAATTTTAATGTCTAACCAACTATATTCAAGGTGGAGTCCGTTGGAGGATCTCAAAGATTGACATATGCGGGCTTTTAAGGATCAAGAGCTTGAGAGTATAATCAAACAGAAGAATTCAAGTTATGGTTTCAAGACAAGATCATTGTAAGCTCATGTGTTGGGCTTTTAGGTTGATCAAGTCTTGAAGCATGCAACTAAAGTGAAGAATTCATTGTGCCTCTCAAGAGATTATGATGGAGTTTTTAGAGAGCAAATGATGACCAATATGATATTCATAGTGGAACTTGATATGGTCATGAAAGATTCTTTGGTGATCTCTTTCTTGAAGCAATGAAGGGAAATGAAGAGTTCATTGTGGCTTTCAATAAACCAAGATGGGACATGAGGTAAAGATGTTGGTTGACCAAGATGAAGCTAGAAGATTATCTAGATGGTCAGATCTCAAAGCGCAAACATTGTACCATGTGGGATCAAGTGATCTAGTGGTATGCTAAGTAAATGTGAATTGTGCTTTGTTACCTAACCCATGCCATGTGTTTGTTATGTCTTTGTGGGTTAGGTGCCTCTCATGGGCTTGCATAAAAAAGGAAAGATCTCAAGTAGCATATGTGTGGATGACATCAAGTGGTGATGGTCATCGGGTTCGAGGAGTCCAAGTGCAAGATGAGAAGCCGGAGATTCTATGCTTTGAAGCTTGAGGTCCACATCATGATAATCCACATGTGAACATGGGCTGAAGTTAAGGCTTCCCGCATTGCAATATGACGAAGCAATTCGAGTATCTTCACCAAGTGGTTGTGGACACAAAAATGATTCCAACTTGAGTCAAGCATTAAAGTCATCATCAAGCTCAAGTGTAATGTGCAAGGCAAAGGTATACCTTAGCTAGCTTTTCCTAGTTTTTCCGGTCTCATGGTGCTTGAAGGGATACCAGATTATAGGTTTGATAGTCGTACTATCAAGAGAGACTTTCGGGCGAGTAGCTTGATCACATCGCATAAAGAGAGCTCAAACCTTTTCATAATTTGTGTCATTATTTCTTGTTGATCTTGGGTGGTTCCCTATGTGAGGACCTTGGGCTTTTCCATAGCTTTAAAACGATCCCAAGATCATCGAATTCGGAGTTCGTATGCCAAAGTTATGCATGTTTTAGTGGGCTGATGCAGGCTGTCCTGGGTACCGTGTGGGCACGGGGTTTTTGACCCCCGTGGGCATGGGGCCCCATGAGCACGGGGTCAAAATCCCCATGGGCACCGGGTGTCCTGGAACTGCCCGTTGAGCCCCAACGACTAGTTTTGGGTTTTGGCTATTTAAGGGCTCCTTCCTCCCACCGGTTGGGGTGCCGTTCACACACATTCTAAACATCATTTTGAGCCTCTTACCACCTCTCACAAACCCTTATGTACCCTCTAATTGAAGGGGGATTTGTGGATGGATCTTGGAGTCATTTGTTGATTTTCTCCATTGCATTCCCTCTCTTCAACCTCCTTCTTTATTGAGTTGCATTTTGCGAGATTGACAGAGTAAGTTGAGCATTTGTTGCTTGACCTTGCATTGCATTTGTTGCATTGGTTTGAGCCCCCCGCATCGATTTGTTCGATTGAGAGCCCGTGAGTTTGTTACACTTGGAGGCTTTGCCTCCTAGACGGTTTGATGATATCTTTGAGTAGTTCGCGAAGAGGTCTATAGGTGGTCAAGCTTCCTCCGGAAGCTTCCTTTTGTGGTGTGCTCTGGGGAAGGGTGTGAAGTGGCCTAGGTGTTCAAGTTCCTCCGGAAGCTTTAGTGGTTGTGGTGTGCTTCGGAGAAGATTGTAAAGGTGTGGTGGTCGCCTTCAAGACCAACCCCGAGTGAACCGAGGCTCATCCATTGGGGGTGACTCAAAAGGGAGAATACGGTGAGTCAATTGGTGACTCCCCGGAGCTTTGGCTTCGGCACCGCTCTAACAAAGATTAGCACTCTCACTAGTGTGAACTTCGGGATAAATCCGCGTCCCCGACTCACTTGTGGTTATCTCATACCCACACCCTTTACTTTCCGCAATTCATACTTGCTCATATTGATATATCTTGTGCTAGTTGAATTGCTTAGTTTTTCCTACATTTACATATCTTGTGATATAGTTTGTGCTTGCTAGTTTCCTTAAGTGCCTATATTGTTTAGCATAGGTTGTTGGTGCACTTAGTTGAGCCTAGCATATTTAGGATTTGAGCTTGAAAATATCCATTAGTTTAATTCCGCATTAGGATAAAGCCAAATCCGTAAAAGTTTTAAAACACCTATTCACCCCCTATAGTCGTCATCTAGATCATTTCAATTTGTATCAGAGCTTTGGACTCTCCTTGGTAGGCTTCACCGCCTATAGAGTAAAGATGTTGACTAGTGGTATAGTGCATGATGACACTTTTTGTTTTAGTGGCACAAACTATCACCTGTGGAAAATTTGCATGCTTTGTCATTTCCGGACCATGGGTCAAAATTTTGTGCGAATTGTTCTTGTAGGGGCTTCTCCGTGGAAGGATGAGCTTTTTCCAACTAGTGAGGAAAATGATTATATGCTTTGTGGGTATGGTGCTAAGAATGACATAATCCGGTCTATATCCCTCGAAGTATTTGAGTCTATCATGACTTGTGTGACGGCTCATGATATGTGGATCAAACTTGAAGAAATATATGGTGGGTCCAATATTTTTGATATTCATCATCTTTCGGGGGAGTCAATTGAGGAGTTCTCCACATCTTCGAATCATGAAGAACTCCATATTGCTTCTTCCTCCGTTTGCTTGGACATTTCAACTTCTTCCACCTCACCATCATGTGGCATGTCCCAAAGTAATGACATGGTGAGTGGAAATATCATCTGTGAGGATGATGTTGTGCTAAACATTGATGATCTTTCATGTATACATGCTAGTGCCATAGCTTATTTGGACTTGAACACCTCTAGGGAAAATGACATACATTCTTGTGTTGATAGTCCATTCATGTCATTTAGAGATTCCTTGAATAATTTTTGTGATGATATGCTTGATACTCCTTATTGCTATGATCTCTATGCTTCTATTTCCTCTCGTTGTTATTTGACTAACCATATAGAGGAAACAATAGAAATTAGTGCACACAACACTAATGGAGAAATTTCTAGAAGAGCAAAGAAGGAAATCACCATGTTGGAGAGGAAATGCTATGAGCATCAAGAGGATGGAAATGAATCTCCTACTCTTGTTTATGAAGAATCTTCCTCTTCAAAAGAATCATCATCAACCTCCAATGTTTATATTTGCCTCATGGCAAGAGGTAACACCGAGGAATGATGTACTCTTAGTACTAATATTGATGAGAGTGATGATGAATGTGATAGGTATATGAGTCAAGAAATATTTGAAATTGGTAATTTCTTCGTGGGGTAAATAAGAACACTTATTTGATGATTAAAGATCTTATTACCTATTTTGGTAAGTGTAATGATTTACTTCATGAAGAGCAAGAACATAATGGAAAGCTTGATTGTAACCTTCTTGATGCTCTAGAAACCCTTAGAGACTTAGAATCTTCTAAAGAAGAGATTGAAGTTGCTCATGATCAACTTAAAGAGGATTCTGAGCACCTTGACCTTGGCTACAAGAATGTAAAATAAGGGCTCATCAAACTCTCTAAGTCTTATGAGGAACTTCAAGCTACTTGTGTGAAGTCTCTAGTTTCTTCTAGCTCCTCCCATATTATCAATGATGCTTGTGCTACTAACTCTACTTCTCGTGAAGCATCTATCTTGAAGGAGAATGTTGAGCTAAGGGCTCAACTTTCTTTGCTAACTAGCAATTATGGGAAATTAGAAGAAAGTCATGAAAAGCTCTCGGGCTCTCATGATGGCCTTGTAGTCTCCCATGAAAGGCTAAAGTTAGCTCATGAGGCTATTGTGACTAAGGTAACATCTCTTGAGCCTCATGTGGACATTAGCACTATTTCTAGTCAAAATGTTTTATTGACATGTGCTAGTCCTAGTGATTTATCTAGACATATTATAGCCAATTCTTGTGATAAATTGCTCTCCTTGCCTAGTTTCTCTAAGAATGAAGCGTCTACTTCCTCTAGTACTTTTGTTGATACTAACATTGTAGAGAAAAACAAAGAGCTCAAGGCCCAAGTCAATACTCTGAAGAAAGACTTGGAAAAGTATCATGAAGGAAACTCCACTCTAAAAAAATATTGAGTATTCAAAAATCCCCTCATGACAAGGGTGGACTTGGTTTCACTTCCAACAACAAGAAGTCCAAGAATAAGACGAAGGGACACGACCAAGTCAAGAATGAGGCCAAGATTACATGCTTCAAGTGCAAGAATGTTCGACACCATGTGAGATCTTGTCCCTTAAAGAAAAAGGTTTCAAATGTGAAGCAACAAGAGAAGCGGCCTCAAGTTCAACCTCAAGGTCAACCTCAAGTTGAAGAAAGGCCTCTTGAAGGAAATATACCCTAGAGGCAATATTAAAGTTGTTATTTTATATTTCCTTATTCATGATAAAAGTTTATTATTCATGCTATAATTGTATTAACCGGAAACCTTGATACATGTGCGAATACATAAACAAACATTGTGTCCCTAGTGAGCCTCTACTAGACTAGCTCATTAATCAAAGATGGTTAACTTTCCTAACCATTGACATGATTTTTCATTTGATAACAGGATCACATCATTATGAGAATGATGTGATGGACAAGGCCCATCCGTTAGCTTAGCATAATGATCGTTCAGTTTTATTGTTATTGCTTTCTTCATGTCAAATACATATTCCTTCGACTATGAGAATATGTAACTCCTGGATACCAGAGGAATGCCTTGTGTACTGTCAAATGCCACAACGTAACTGGGTGATCATAAAGATGCTCTACAGGTATCTTCGAAGGTGTTTGCTGAGTTGGCATAGTTCGAGATTAGGATTTGTCACTCTGAGTATCGGAGGGGTATCTCTGGGCCCTCTCGGTAATACACATCATAAGATTGCAAGCAAACGACTAAGGATTTAGTCACGAGGTGATGTATTACAGAACGAGTAAAGAGACTTGCTGGTAACGAGATTTAACTAGGTATGAAGATACCGATGATCCAATCTCGGGCAAGTAACATATCGATGGACAAGGGAATTACGTATGTTGCCATATTGGTTCTACCCATAAAGATCTTTGTAGAATATGTAGGAGCCAATACGGGCATACAGGTTCCGCTATTGTTTAATGACCGGAGAGGTATCTCGGTCATGTCTACATGGTTCTTGAACCCGTAGGGTCCGCATGCTTAACGTTCGATGACGATTTAGTATTAAATGAGTTATGTGATTTGGTGACTGAATGTTATTCAGAGTCCCGAATGAGATCATGTACATGACGAGGATTCTCGAAATGGTTGAGAGGTAAATATTGATATATAAGACGATGATATTCGGACACGGGAAGTGTTCCGGAAGGTATCAGGTATTTATCGGAGTACCCGAGGGGTTACCAGACACCCCAGGGGGCGTATATGGGCCATATGGGCTATGAGAGGGGAGCACACCTGCCCACAAGGGGTGGCACCCCCCCTATGGAATGAGGCCGATTGAGAGAAGGGAAAGAGGGGGTTCGTCCCCCTTCCTTCTTTCTTCCCCCTTCCCTTTTCTCTCCGGTATTATCTGGAAGGGGGGGTGCCACTTGGATCCTACTTGGGCGCACCCTGGCAGCCTCCCCTCTCCCTTCCACACACACACACACACACACACACACACACACACACACACACACACACATATACATATATATATATATATATATATATATATATATATCTGTGTGTGTGTGGGGGGGGGGTGCCCTAGCACAACCCAGATCAATTGTTAGCCGTGCGCGGCGCCCCCTCCACCGTTTACACCTCTGGTTATATTCTCATAGTGCTTAGGCAAAGCCATGCGAGGATCACTTCACCATCATCGTCATCATGCCGTCGTGCTGGCGGAACTCATCTACTACCTCAATGAGTTGCTGGATCAAGAAGGCAAGGGACATCATCGAGCTGAACGTGTGCAGAACGCGGAGGTGTCGTGCGTTCGATACTTGATCAGTTGACGTGAGAAGAAGTTCGACTACATCAAGCGCGTTGTGAAATGCTTCCACTTATGGTCTACGATGGTACATAGATACACTCTCCCCCTTGTTGCTATGCATCTCCATGGATAGATCATTGCATGTGCGTATAATTTTTTTTGTTTTCCATGCAACGATTCCCAATAGTGGCATAATGAGCCAGGTCTATGCGTAGATGATATGCACGAGTAGAACACAAAGAGTTGTGGGCGGTGATAGTCATACTGCTTACCACCAACATCTTATTTTAATTCGGCGGTATTTGTGGGATGAAGCGGCCTGGACCAACCTTACACATGTCCATGCACATGAGACTGGTTCCACCGACAGAAACGCAACTAGTTTTACATAAAGGTGGCTGGCGGGTGTTTGTTTCTCCTACTTTAGTTGAATCGAATTTGACTGCGGCCGGTCCTCGAAGAAGGTTAAAATAAAAAACTTGAAGAAACACCATTGTGATGTGATATGGTCAAGACATGATGTGATATACATTATTGTATGAGATGATCATGTTTCGTAAAAGTTATCGGCAACCGTCATGAGCCTTATGGTTGTCTCCTTATTGTATGAAATGCAAATGCCATGTAATTAGTTTACTTTATCACTATGCATTAGCGATAGTTGAAGAAGCAATAGTTGGCGAGACGACCACGACGCAATGATGGAGATCAAGGTGTCGAGCCGGTGATGATGGAGATCATGGCGATGCTTTGGAGATGGATATCAAAAGCACAAGATGATGATGGCCATATCATGTCACATATTTTGATTGCATGTGATGTTTATCTTTTATGCATCTTATTTTGCTTAGTACAGCGGTAGCATTATATGATGATCCCTTAACTAAATTTCAAGGTAAAAGTGTTCTCTCTGAGTATGCACCATTGCTACAGTTCATCGTGTTGAGACATCACATGATGATCGGGTGTGATAGACTCTACATTCACATACAATGGGTGCAAGACAATTTTGCACATGTGGAATACTTGGGTTAAACTTGACGAGCCTAGAATGTACAGACATGGCCTCGGAACACTGGAGACTGAAAGTTCGAATGTGAATCATATAGTAGATATGATCAACATAGAGATGTTCACCATTGATGACTACTTCATATCACGTGATGATCGGACATGCATTAGTTGATTTCGATCATGTATCATTTAGATGACTTGAGGGATGTCTATCTAAGTGGGAGTTCTTAAGTAATTTGATTAATTGAACTTAATTTATCATGAACTTAGTCCTGATAGTATTTGCATATCTATTTTGTAGATCAATGACCCGTGCTACCGTTCACCTGAATTTTAATGCGTTCCTAGAGAAAGCTAAGTTGAAAGATGATGGTAGCAACTACACGGACTGGGTCCGTAATTTGAGGATTATCCTCATTGCTGCATAGAAGAATCATGTCCTGGATGCACCGCTAAGTGAAAGGCCTGCTGCAGGAGCAGATGTTGATGTTTTGAACGTCTGGCAAGCTCGATCTGATGACTACTCGATAGTTTAGTGTGCTATGCTTTACGGCTTAGAATCGGGACTTCTAAGATGTTTGAACATCATGGAGCATATGAGATCTTCCAGGAGTTGAAGTTAATATTTCAAGCAAATGCCCGAGTTGAGAGATATGAAGTCTCCAACAAGTTCTATAGCTGCAAGATGGAGTAGAACAGTTCTGTCAGTGAACACATACTCAAAATGTCTTGGTATCATAATCACTTGACTCAGCTGGGAGTTAATCTTCCAGATGATAGTGTTATTGACAGAGTTCTTTAATCACTGCCACCAAGCGAATATGCAAGGTATGGAGAAGACAATTCCCGAGCTCTTCGCAATGCTCAATGCTGCAGAGGTAGAAATCAAGAAGGAGCATCAAGTGTTGATGGTTAACAGACCACTAGTTTCAAGAAAAAAGGGCAAGGGAAAGAAAGGGAACTTCAAGAAGAATTCCAAGCAAGTTGCCACTCCCGGGAAGAAGACCAAAGTTGTACCCAAGCCTGAAACTGAGTGCTTCTACTGCAAAGGGATAGGTCACTAGAAGCGGAACTGCCCCAAGTATTTGGCGGATAAGAAGGATGGTAAAGTGAACAAAGGTATATTTGATATACATGTTATTGATGTGTACCTTACTAATGCTCGTAGTAGCGCCTGGGTATTTGATACTGGTTCGATTTCTCATATTTGTAACTCGAAACAGGAGCTAAGGATTAAACGAAGATTGGCTAAGGACGAGGTGATGATGCGCGTCGGGAATGGTTCCAAGGTCGATGTGATCACCGTCGGCATGCTACCTCTACATCTACCTTCGAGATTAGTTTTAGACCTGAATAATTGTTATTTGGTGCCAGCGTTGAGCATTAACATTATATCTGGATCTTGTTTAGTACGAGACGGTTATTCATTTAAATTAGAGAATAATGGTTATTCTATTTATATGAGTAATATCTTTTATGGTCATGCACCCTTGAAGAGTGGTCTATTTTGTTGAATGTCGATTGTAGTGATACACATATTCATAATTTTGATGCCAAAAGATGCAAAGTTGGTAATGATAGTGCAACATATTTGTGGCACTGCCGTTTAGGCCATATCGGTGTAAAGCGCATGAAGAAACTCCATGCAGATGGGCTTTTGGGATCATTTGATTATGAATCATTTTATACTTCAAACCATGCCTCATGGGCAAGATGACTAAAATTATGTGATCCAGAACAATGGAGCAAGCCAATGACTTATTGGAAATAATACATGCCGATGTATGCGGTCTAATGAGAGTTGAGGCACGTGGCGGGTATCATTATTTTCTGACCTTCATAGATGGTCTAAGTAGATATGGGTATATCTACTTAATGAAACACAAGTCTGAAACATTTGAAAGGTTCAAAGAATTTCAGAGAGAAGTGGAAAATCATCGTAATAAGAAAATAAAGTTTCTACGATCTGATCATGGAGCCGAATATTTGAGTTACGAGTTTGGCCTTCATTTAAAACAATGTGTAATAGTTTCACAACTCACGCCACCCAGAACACCACAGCGTAATGGTGTGTCCGAACGCCGTAACCGTACTTTATTAGATATGGTGCTATCTATGATGTCCCTTACCGATTTGCCACTATTGGTCTGGGGTTATGCATTAGAGACAGCTGCATTCATGTTAAATAGGGCACCGTCAAAATCCGTTGAGACGACACCGTATGAACTATGGTTTGACAAGAAACCTAAGCTGTCGTTTCTTAAAGTTTGGGGTTGTGACACTTATGTCAAAAGGCTTCAGCCTATGTGACACCCTGGTTTTGGCCCTTTTTATTTTTCTGGGTTTTATTGCATTTTTAATTGAATTTGAGTTCTTGAATCAACTCATTTGGGCCTCATCACTTGGGCATTTCTTTGATTTTCACCCAAGTGACTCATCTCACCTCCAAACCCATCCCTTGCCCTCTGATATACCCAAATATAACCTGGGAATATTTTCTCAAAAGAAAAATATTCATTTTCTCTTTGAAATAGCACTTCAGTCACTTCTACTCCAAAGCAACCCTCATTTTTCTTGCCCACAAAAATCTGAGAAAATTCCTGAATATTCTTTGGACCTTGGCACAACTCCATGTGCAAAAACATTTCATGGTTATTTGGAATATTTTTGTTACAGAAAATCTTTTCCATTCTTGTCGGAAGATGCATGTTGTGAAGGAAGTGCATTTTTCTTTGATCCTATGGAGCTGGAATTTTTAGGGCTTCATTACCTTCCTAAGAAAACCTTAACCCCCATAGATCAGCCCTAAACTCCTTCTGGAACCTATCCAAACATTGCTCAGAAGTTTCTATCCAGAAACTTGCTCCCTCTCTCATGTTCATCTCAGTCGACCTGGCAGTATGCCATTTATATCCCTGGACCCTCTATGCATGAACTACACGCCAGACACGCTTTGCACAACACCGGCCGCTTGATGCCAGAGTTCACACGATGACCGCGCGAGGACAAGGCCCCTGGCATGCGGTCGACGCACTCTATGCCGCGCCAACATCTCTGTTTCGCTCGTGCCCGCTTTGGAGCTCGCCTTAGCCTGCCGCACCGCGCCACCACTCTCGACTCATCATCCTTGACCCCTTCCTGCCTCTCGCCGATGCCGGAGTTTTCCGCAGCGAGCACGGGCACGACGAGGCGAAGTGCACAGTGCGCCCATGCCCCTGTGCTCGTCTCCACCCACATCATGTTCTTGTCCGTGCCCCCCCATAGTGGCCGCGTGAGCCATGGAGTCTTTCCCCTCTCTCACTGGTGCCAGCTGTCGCCGAGCGCTGTTTCCAGAGCCCTCCAGCAAGCCCAAGACCCCGTTCCCCTCCGCCTATAAATAGAGCTCGACCTGCCCCTCTCCGAGCACCAAATCACACTCACCAAATGTCCACACCTCCACATTTAGCCGTGGCCGGGCCAGGCAGGCCTCTGGCCACCTTTCCCTTTCGCCGCTCGCCGACGATCCGAGTCATCCACTCCCTCCCACTCCACTGCCTCTCGAGCTCCACTGTCTTCACAGACGTGTTCCTGGCGGTCCACTAGTTCTAGTTGTCGCCTTTGGAGCCCCTGGAACTGCCTCACGTCGCTGTTGTCTTCCTCTCCAAAGAGCTCTGCCCGCTGCAGCTGCTGGAGACCACCACGCCGACCTCGTCCGACCACCTCTCGCGATGTTTTGGGTACGTGCAGGTGCCCTGTGACCTTGCGCGTCCATCCCTCCTTTCCACGGCGGCCGCTGAGCTCTCCTCGCCGGCGTACACACTGGCGACAGCCGCCTCCTCTATTTCTTCTTTCTCTCTCACCTGACCAGACGAACCCGCTCTCAGCCTCACAGTACGCGCCCGAAGCGGTATGAGTGGAGGCGTATTCCCTGGAATACGTCTTCGACGTCAACCGCTCTAATTTAATTCAAATATTTTGACTCAACTTTGACCAGCTATAACTCGTATTCTTGTGTCATATGTCCTTGATCTGCTGATGTAGTGTCATTGATCCGCTGATGAATTCTTGCTAGAAATTAGGCTCGGATACAGTTGTTATGTTGCTCAATTGGTGGTTGAAGAGCTATTTAAATGGAGCATGGGAGTGTTTAAAAATAGCTAGTATGCAACCTTGCTCAATTTCTCTGTTTAACACATAATTTTATATTGAATATCCTTTTTATTAAAAGCACACATAAATACATACAATCACATCAAGCAAGATACATAAAAATCCGGAAGAGAATGTGAGGATTTGTTGCTCAGTTCTCACGACTCACCTTTGTGAGAAGGTCACCGAGCTTGCCGTATTTCCGGTGCCGAGGACGACCTTGCTACTGGACGAGGTTAGTAGGGCGAGTGGAGGAGATCCTAGCGGTGCAAGAAACCCTAAAGTGAAGGGCGTCCGTGAGTGTGCAACGCTTCGCACGCGCGTAAGCGAGCGTTCCTCCAAGTTGTGGTACCACCGATGTCCACTTTGCAAGATAAGTGACTAAAATGCAACTTAGGTGCAAGTTGTGGTACCTAATGTCTTAATACCTCTGTAAACTAGTACGCCCCTTTAATTAGATCATGCGAAATAGTATAATAAATAAAGGAAAAAATCAGGAGCACTGTAGAGAATACGGTTGCGATATCCTGCTCCTTTTTTTGGCAACACTAGAGGATTGTTGCATTATGTTGTACGTATTACCATGAATGCTCAATTTGTCGCAATACGTAATAGTTATTGCAACGCAACGAAGGTGAGGCAAAAATTCACCCTATTACAACCAATACATGCTTTGTTGCAATAGTATCCATGACTAGTGCCACATGTCAGAGTTATTGCAATATATGTCTAAATATTACCACAAAGCTGTACTTTGTTGCAATACCTAGCCTTTATTGCAACAAGATGACCAATTCATGCAACGGAACGAAACTGTCGCAATATCACCACCATATTACAACACCGATGCAGCTTGTGGCAATACATGCCTTCTATTGCAACAAAATGAGTACTTAGCGCGATGAAACGAAATTGTGGTAATATGTAGATCCTATTACCACGAACTGGAATTTTGTGGTGATATAGCATTTTATTGCAACAAAAGATAGTTGTAGCAATATTTTTAGTTGCAATAGACCGGAATCCTTGTAGTGTCTATAAGTCCAAATGATATGATTCTTTTTGCATTGGTTTTGTGTTGAAATCCTCTATGAGCATGCAAAAGATGAGATTTTTTCTTCTTGGGATTATTTTCTGGTGCATTAAACAGTGTTATGTGACTTTTTCTTTTTGGTATTTTAATTCTTTTCAGAAGGAAATTGCTGCCTTGAAGATAACCAGGAGGAGTGTGACCCTCCTCTGCACTAAGGCAAGTCATTACAAATATTTGCAAGAATGACATTTCAATAACTATGATTTTCACTTGAATATGAATATTTTAAATGCACATAGAAAATTCCTATAAATTCATTTGATGCTAGTTGCATGTTCTTGCTATGCTTGTTCTGTTATCAGTAGCATGGTAGTTGGATAATTAAGTTTATGCAGTAGAGTAAAGTGTAGTAATGCTTCATCTAGTCCATATCGGTATTATGTTGAAAATGGTGCATAGATTGTTCATTGCATTTTCATGGCATACTATGACTCAGTGAAATTATTTGCAAGTTGAAACCTGATAATAAACCAACTTGAACATGTTGTTGATCGAGTCATGGTGCCACCGAATCGAGCTTCCCAGTGCAACCACATTTTCCTTTATGGGTAGGCCCTTTCTCGTTCTATTGTTATGCCTCTCACCGGTGCCTCCAACTAGGGAAGGTTATGCACTGGCGCTACCTTGGCCCGGTAGGCAGGTATAATTAACCTTATGTGCCTGTAGAATTTTGGTACCATGTCCCAGTTTGGGAAAATTGTTTTGCCATGATGGTGGCTGTTGGATGTCCGGAGTGGCATCAGGGCCACCCATGACTTAGCCCAAAGGGGAGTTGGTCAGAGTGGCCGGGAGAGTGTCATGGCAATAGATTGGTTCCGTCGGAACGCCGTTGGTCCACCCGAATG
Source organism: Triticum aestivum (assembly GCF_018294505.1). Lineage (NCBI taxonomy): Eukaryota > Viridiplantae > Streptophyta > Magnoliopsida > Poales > Poaceae > Triticum > Triticum aestivum. Next base: position 609,161,478 of record NC_057810.1, on the reverse strand, counting down.
GGAGTCCAAGGCCATGGGTTCCATGGTGTGGGTACTGTGTGCTAACCTAGGGCTTGAATTCGAGCCGAGTCGAGCCAGCTCGGCTCGACTCGCTAAAGCTCATTTCGGTAACGAGCTAGCTCGACTCGACTCGTTATTATAACGAGTTCAAATCCAAGATTGGCTCGACTCGTATAACTCGCGAGCTGACTCGTTTAGCTTGTTAAGCTCGTTAATGATATGAACATAAAAGCTTATGAATATGATATAAATGATTACTTGAGAATGTAAAACATACATATTAAACATGTACAATGGTCACAAACAATTGTAAACATTTGTGAGCTTAACTTACAATTGCCAGTACTATCAAGTCAGTACCATGTACATGACCATTGACCACAAACAATTGTACATGACCACAATGATCAACAAGCTACTATGATACACATAAACAAACAATTGTAATTTTCTTGAACGTCTAGGCGTTGTGTTGTGCGCCTGGGACGTAGGGTGCTTGGCTGATCTTTTGTACCGATCCTAACGAGTTACACGAGTACTCATGAGATTGGCTTGTTTAACTCGTTCTATAAACGATCTTAAACTAAAGCTTGGCTCGACTCGTTATACGTCCAGTTCGAGCCGAGTCACGAGCTACTCATTTAGCTCGCGAGCTTAGAGCTTTTTTTCCAGCCCTATGCTAACCTCTACAGAGTGTATTTAATCTATCAATAGTCGCGTGCTCGGTTATGGACACAAGTTTGTAGTCGGTCACACCATGGATCAACAAAAATATTAACTTGCACACTAAATGAATACTTGTGGCACTGGTTATGTTGGTAAAGTTGTGGAGACCACCGAGGTGGTTTTGTTTGTTATCCGAAAGTGATCACCTTGGTATGATGATGTTCGTGGTTACAAGGTAACCGAGATGGTAAGCGGGTCTGAAAGGCCCTGTTATGAGCACAATCACTTCATGAGTAGCATGTTATTCTTGCATTAAACCTGCTTAAATATCATTGTTTTTGTTTTCCATTGTTCCTTTATTTGTGTGAGCTTGCGAGTACATTCAAAGTACTTACCTGGCATGTCATGCCAGTTTCCGGATAAGTCATACCAGAGTGGGATTTGCATATTGCATCTCAATCTAGACCGTGTCCACATTAGTGTCCCTGTGAGATGGACTCCTTCTACGTCATCATTCCGCTGCCGCGTAGTCTTATCATGATGTCGAGGCCCCTGCTCTTATCTACTAAATAATGTACATATGTTCAGCAACACCATGTGTGCCGCTTGGCTTCGCTACTTGATGCAATATCGACGCTATTCTTCAATAAAGCGGTTGTCTTTCTGTACCAAGTTGTTGTGTGTTGCGAGAAGACTTGATCTCTGGGCTGGCAATGCAAGGCACACCGGCCGCTCTGAGCCGAGGTGCCATAGCCTGATAAGCTCGAACCCAAATCAGAGAAGTGCGTCTTCATAGGATACCCTAAGGAAACAATTGGGTACACCTTCTACCATAGATCCAAGGGCAAGATCTTTGTTGCCAAGAATGGAACCTTTCTAGAGAAGGAGTTTCTCTCGAAAGAAGTGAGTGGGAGGTAAGTAGAACTTGATGAGGTAATTGTACCTTCCCTCGAATTGGAAAGTAGCACATCAAAGAAATCCGTTGCCATGATGCCTACACCAACTAGAGAGGAAGCAAGTGATAATGATCATGAAACTTTAGATCAAGTTGCCACTGAACTTCGTAGGTCAACCAGAGCACAATCCACACCAGAGTGGTACGGTAATCCTATTCTAGGAGTCATGTTATTAGACCAAGGCGAACCTACGAACTATGAAGAAGCTATGATGAGCCCAGATTCCTTCAGATGGCTTGAGGCCATGAAATCTGAGATAGGATCCATGTATGAGAACAAAGTGTGGACTTTGCTGGACTTGCCAGATGATCGGTAAGCCATAGAGAATAAATGGATCTTCAAGAACAAGACTGACGCCGATGGTAATGTTAGTGTCTACAAAGCTTGACTTGTCGCAAAAGGTTTTCGACAAGTTCAAGGGGTTGACTACAATGAGACTTTCTCACCTGTAGTGATGCTTAAGTCTGTCTGAATCATGTTACCAATTGCCGCATTTTATGATTATGAAATATGGCAAATGGACGTCAAAACTGCATTCCTTAATGGATTTCTTAAACAAGAGTTGTATATGATGCAACCAGAAGGTTTAGTCGATCCTAAAGGTGCTAACAAAGTGTGCAAATTCCAGCGATCAATCTATGGATTAGTGCAAGCATCTCGGAGTTGGAATATATGCTTTGATGAGGTGATCAAAGCATATGGTTTTATACAGACTTTTCGAGAAGCCTGTATTTACAAGAAAGTGAGTGGGAGCTCTGTAGCATTTCTGATATTATATGTTGATGACATATTGTGGATCGGAAATGATATAGAGTTTCTAGATTGCATAAAAGGATACTTGAATAAGAGTTTTTCAATGAAATACCTTGGTGAAGCTGCTTATATATTGGGCATCAAGATCTATAGAGATAGATCAAGACGCTTAATTGTGCTTTCAGAAAGCACATGTCTTGATAAATTTTTGATGAAGTTCAAAATGGATCAGTCAAAGAAAGGGTTCTTGCCAATATTGCAAGGTGTGAAGTTGAGTCAGACTCAAAGGCCGACCACCGCAGAAGATAGAGAGAAAATGAAAGTCATTCCCTATGCCTCTGTCAGGACCCCGATTCCAAGTCACATTGATCTAGCCGGTAACACCTCATATCACTTTGTGGCCTCACGCACGGTATTCCCACGGGTGTAGCCTTACCATGGCCCAGGACCGTTTGCGCCTTTTGGCTCACGTATATGATAGTGTCGCTAGCATCCATATGACAGAGAACCCGAGCCGACATGACTAGTCGTGAACCCAAAGTGGCACTAACTTACGGGGACAGACATACATGAATCAACATCGAGCATGTCGGTCAGCAGCGTGCGAATCCGGGCTGTTGCACTGGGCTAACAGGACTCCGGTGAACCGGGCTATAGCAGGCTATGCAGGACTCCAGATGTCACCGCGTGACATTTCCCCAAAGGGACAGACACAGGAACAAAGTGAATCACATGCCGGCCAGTCAAGTGTTCCGGAGCAGTAGTGCTGGGCTAGCAGGACTCCGATGAACCGGGCTGTAGCGGACTACTATGGCTCATGGAAGCACAAGACTACATTTCCCCATATGAGAGGCTACCAAGGATAAACAACTAGGTTGTCGAATCCCACACATACCAAGCATTTCAATCATACACACAATATGCTCGATATGTGTAAATACAACATGGCATCACAACAAAACTCTACGACTCAAAGTATTTATTCATTAGGCTCCGAGGAGCGAGATATTACAAACATGGGTCTCATGACCCAACATACAGAGCATACAAGCAACAAGCGGAAGCATAAACATGTCTGAGTACAGACAACTACAAATGAAGAAGGCTGAGAAGCCTGACTATCTACAAGACCCTCCCAAGGGTACAAGATCGTAGCTGTGGTAACAAGCTAAACGTCGAAGTCCATGCGGTACTACTAGCGAGACTGAAGTCTCTCTGCAAAACATAAAATAGGCAAACGTGAGTACAAATGTACCCAGCAAGACTTACATCAGAACTAGCTACATATGCATCGGTATCAACAAAGGGGTGGTGGAGTTTAACTGCAACAAGCCAGCTTTGACTCGGTGGCTATCCTGAACTACGACCGCAAGTAACTCTTTTGAGGTGGCGCACACGAGTCCACATATTCACCATACCAATACACCACTATGGATCCGCTCTCGTCTACCTACGAGAACGCCATCCATAGCACCCACGCTTATCTTGCGAGTTTTGGAGTATCCACTTTCACTTGTCTATGAATTGTACAGGCAACCCAGAAGTCCTTTACCGCGGACACGGCTATTCGAATAGATAATGATAACCCTGCAAGGGTGTACTTCTTCACACACGCTCTCACCACTTATCGCAGTTTACATGACATGTACTCGGCAACCTTCAAGCGGAAGCCCAGCGAGGGTGTCGGCCATGACATGACTAACCACACAAGTCTCTCGTCCAGGTTTATCGCTTATTCGGGTTCCATCTGCAAGGAGATCCGGCCGGGGTGTCGCTCACGGCCCCAAACGATGTGTGCAGGGTTCCCAAGTCCACCATCCGGGTGCCACTTGGTACACCGGGCCATTGTGCCTAGTCTGTCCCAAGCCCACCTGTACCGGGTGCCAGTTGGTAGAATACTAACACTACCTACAAACACCAGAAACTAGTTGCGACTCCTGGACAGAGATCAAGTCGGTTAATAAGTCGAGAGAGTCAATTAAGGATCCCAATGTGTGGTACTAGCTGTTCATGATCACAAACACAGAACTCAGTTCCTGAGGACAGCTGCAATGAGACAACCCACCATGTACTCCTACATGGCCTCTCACCGCTACCTTTACCAAATCGTGTTCTCACACTTAGCTCACACACAGTAGGACATGTTCACACACCTCCAATTCATCCCCGATGAATCAGACCTGACTCAACTCTAAGCAATAGCGGGCATGACAAACAAGCATGAATGAGTAGGCACATCAGGGCTCAAACAACTCCTACTCATGCTAGTGGGTTTCATCTATTTACTGTGGCAATGACAAGTCATGCAGAGGAGAGGGGTTCAACTACCGCAGCATGTAACAGTTGAATCGTTTTTGTCCTAATGCAGTAAAAGAGAGCAGGAGCGAGAGAGCGGGATTGTATCGGAATGAACAGGGGGGTTTTGCTTGCCTGACACTTCCGAAGATAGTATAGCTCTTCATCGGTGTTATCGATCACATCATCGAAGAAACGTCTACCGAGAGGGGACAACCACTGGCAACAGAGAAAGAACACAATCAATGCAATGCAACAATATGATGCATGAGTGTGACATGGCAATATGCTTTAGTTTGAGCTAATGCAACTAGCAACCAGATTAAATGAAGTTGGTTTGAATCCAATATTCAAATTCAAACTCCATATGTGGATATTAAAATGCCATTTATATGATTTGTGCTAATCAGCAGCTATTATTTGTTCTAACATGCATGCAAATGGTACAGATGGATAGATTGGATTTTTCTGATAATTTTTCATATACAATTTGTTTGATTTGGAGTTACGGTTGAATTACTACGAATTTTTGAAGTTTGCAACATTTTCTGAAATTTCCTATATAAGAATAAATCCAGAAAAGGATTTACTGCGTCAGCCTGGTGTTAGTGTGACGTCAGCGGTCAACTGAGACGGTCCAGGTCAACCCTGACCAGTGGGTCCCGTCTGTCAGTGTCAATTAAACTAACTAAGTTTAGTTAGCGTTAAACTAATACTAACCTAGTTTAGTAAGTGGCCTGGGGCCCACACGTCAGTGACCCAGAGGGTCAAACTGGGTCCACCCGGGGTCAACGGTTAGCGGGGGGGTCAAACTCGCCGGCGGCTCGACGCCGGCAACGACAGGCGTGGCGGAAGGGCTCGGAAATGAGCCACATGGCATCATTTTGGCCGCGGTGTGTTGCGTTCGAACGCACGCAGCGACGCACATCAAGTGGTGGCAGCGGTAGGTGCTGGGGTGGCATGTAGCGGCGGTGGCGGCGAGCCGGGCGGCGGCCGGAGTACGGGCGCATGCGGGCACGGGGCTACGAGGCGCTAGGGGGCCATCTGGTGGCTGCTTTGGCCTCCTGGAGGCACCAGGAGCATGTTTAGGTGCACGGCCGCGAGCGGTTCGAGCTCAGCCCACGGCGGCGATGTGGTATGGCGGCGGCGATCTTCGGAGCTCATGGAGACGGCGTCTACCGCACGGTCGTGAGCAGGGGAGGAGGGGGAAAAGATGCGGGGGCTCACAGAGAACAAGCAGGGACGGTCAGTGGGCTCGGGGGCGGTCCGGTGCGGGCGAAACGGCGAAGTCGATCTCCGCTGTTCGGAGGAAGAAGACGACGGCGAGGGTGTCACTGCAGGGCTCCCGGCATCGCTTGGCGCGGTGAGGGGGAGGAGTGGGTCGAGGCAGTTCTTCTGGACAGCTCACGGGAGAGATGCGACGGCGGTGGGCGCGGTGGTGGTGAGCGGCATCGACGACAGCGCTCGGTTGCGATAGGGAGAGAGAGCAGAGGAGGGGAGAAGGCACGGGAGAGAGTGAGAGGGCCTGGGGGGGGGGGGCGCATGGCGATGCCAGAGAAGGCCAGGGCAAAGCGGCAAGCAGGAGGTGGCCGTCGGTGTCCGTGCGCGTGCTGGCGCGCCGCGGGCACACACCCTCGTCCTTCTGGCGCAAGGAGGAGGACGACTGGCAGCGCCAGGTGGGCTGGGCTGGCTGGCCTGCAGTTAGGTTGCCATGTAAGTGGCCCAGGTGCTGGTCTCTCTCTCTCGGTTAATTCTGTTATTGTTTTCTATTTTTTTTATTCCTCTCTTCCGAATTAGTAAAAATACTAATTCATTTTGTAAAATCCTGAAAATAATTGTGGGCACTTTTGAAAATATTTCCAACAGCCCTCAAATGCTTTCAAGATTATTTGGACACTTAAAATATTTTATAGAATTTAAATGTCTAAATTCAAATACTTATGATTTAATTCAAAAAATCCAGAATGACCTAGAAAAATGTGCAACATTTTTGGTAGAGGTTCTGGACCAAGGCAAAGATGATGATCATTTTAGAAGGGCATTTCAGGTTCATTGAAGATAATTTTAGTAAACCCTAGTTGGTTTCAGGGGGGTGCTGGGGGTTCTGTCATCCCCATTTCAACTTTCTACAAAAAGTAAACATGATGCAACACCAGATGCTAGCACTAAGCATTGTCAGAACTAGGGCTGTGACAACTCACCCCCACTACACAAGAATCTCGTCCCAAGATTCAAGACGTGAGGTAAGAAGACACTAGGGACACAAGCTAACATGATCTTCACGATCCAACTGTCCTTCTCGAAGATGTTGATTCATTGTTTCAAATTGATCTTGACATCCTTGCTTTCGAAAACTTCATCCAACACGACGACGACAGAAGAAACTCTACAGGAATCGGTCTCTTCAAAGGTCGAGCACTCAGGATTACTCATGGAGTGAGACGTTGAAACATCTCTTGAGTTGGGACACAAAACATACATCAAGACGGGTGGATAGTAACGGATGGTGCAGTTCGATTTGGTAGGCAACAATTCCACGCTTAAGAAGATGGCGGATGGTTTCAAAGTAGCGAGGAGATAATTACCACAATTCCATAACGGGGCACCCTAGAGGAGGTGACTCAAACAACTATTCCCTTAAGTGGCAAAAAGAATTACTTTTGATACAAAGATCATTGAAATTCTTTATACCAGCCTAAGGCAATCACAAACAATCGTGTGAACTAATTCGAAAGAATGGCATACTCATTCCAGAATGGATGATGTGGACCACCTTGTTGAGGACAACACAATGGATGATTTTGCTTATCATCGGAGATGGATGGGACCCATGGTAAGTCCACTTTTGAAGATCATCCTGGACAACAACTACTGAGGTGCAAGCTGGGAACAAAAATGCAAATGCTGGGAATGATTCTGGTAACTGGGGAAAAACTCAACAGTCGAGAGTGTTACCAATGTTTCAATGGTTATAGAATCATCGAAGAAACTGAGAGCACAAGGATCCCTAAGGAACAACTTCTAGAATAAGTCGCACGAAAACCTCATGGAAAGATGGTCAAAGATGCTACAATGACAGATCTTCCGGCTAGGTGTGTCGGCCAGAACATCAACCCTGTCGGGACCTACATCATAGATCCTGGAAAAGTTCCAACCATCATATCCGCCTGAGATTCAGATCTGGTTGGTAACATGATATTTCAGACAACATGTCTAGAAAAGAAAATTTGCAACACAAACTGACGAGATGACGTTGCGAGATTCTCGGGAAATGAACTACAATAGCAAGCTCCAAAACATGAGCTGGTTCTGCTACAAACATGAGAACACTTTGTCCCAGACAAGCATGAACACATGGTAGTCTTACAATGAAACACCACCCAGTTCTGGTTGGGAACCATCATCGAGGATAACAGAATCTTGTACAAATCCGCCTGGTACCTTCAGGACTAGCACGTAGAACTTATTATCCTTGAACAAATCAATCAGTGGCTTGGTGTGCTACGGAATACATATGGAGTGGAGGTAATTAATCTACCAAACCATAGTATACTTTGCACATGTGTGACTAACTTGGGATGATTCCAAGGAAGCAACATTGACTTTATCGAATTCACGGTGGCAACTTGCATCAAATGCACATGAATTAGAGGAAGTCAGTTCTTCCATCCATGCATATGCCTCATGAGCTAGCATGAAGAAATGCATTCAAAAGTTTCCAATACTAGCTTAATGTTCAACAAGATTATGGAGAAGATAAGGATGTTGTCGATGGGCTCAACAACAATTCATCCTGGTTTCCATATAAATGGAATTCCACAATTATGTGAACATGGTGATAGCATTGGTCAGACCAAAAGATGTAATGTTGTATGCTCGAGGAGGAACCACGAGTAAGACAACATTACGAACATCGTTGGTTCTGATTTGATTGAGAATAGCCCACACTCAAATCAAAATTTTGATAAGATAATAGGTCCAATGACTGATCATAAGGACCAATCGATGAAGATATCATCTTTCTTCAACATACATATAAGATATCCCTTAACATGAACTAAGCCGGACAAGCTTTATCTTCCAGCTCTCCAAGTTGATGTATAGCTTAACCAACTAGCTCAGAGGTATCCAACACGGATTCTTGGAGAAAGGGTGGTTTACAAGAGTAAACCAACTTGATCACGAACTCAACATCGCGGTCAGGTGACGACCTAGTGATACTTCCGAGAAGATATTCAGAAGATCACAAACCACCGATATGTTACTAAGCTCGAGATCAATCTTGCTTTTCAGGGCAAGACGATGTGAGCAAGAGAGTGACGGATTGACACAATCCTATCTCATTGTGCACCAGGGAAAATGGACTAGGTAGCACAATCAATCATAGGATGATAATTCAATACAAACACGCTAAGAATGAGATTATTGTCCATTAACTACCAAGCAACGGGGTTGCTAGCAGTATTGATTTCACACATCACGATTCACTTGTCGGCATTCCGGTTACAATAACACGGGAACCGAGGAATTAATAATGATGGCAAGAAGCATTACTGCGTCAAGAATTCATAAGAGGTGGTGCAACTCCCATGACATTCTTGATATAAAGATGGTAATAATCCAAGGTGGAACAGAACAAAGCTGGACTAGTATTTGATATGTGGAACACAACTGCTTTAACCCAATCCTGGATATGGATGAGGTACTGGAGTTTATTTCTCCTAGTCATTCTGGAATAGAATGGCTTGACGGGCCACAAGGGTAGTGGCATCGATGAACACGAATGCATAACTACTCCTGACTATCAATTGATAGACGAGGGCCAGAAAACAACAAAAGAGGGACAACTCAAAGAACATATAACTTTCTGAGTTCTGGATGCATGGATTAGTATGTCGAACCAAGTTCAGCAGGTTTCTTTCGGAAAACCCATGTAGAAAGGTTGAACTGGCAGAGTCGCAAGATAGAATGGAGAACCCATCGAGAGCACTCTTGTCATGATCTCTTGGTTCAAGGAACTTCTGCCAAGAATGGTTCATGGTATTTAGAAGAGTGATGTACCACGGACCTCGAAGACTAATGGAAAGGTTGCTAATATCCTAAAGGAACGAGCAAACGCTATCAACATGAGGTAAGTAGGGTGAATCTCGGGTTCAGGAACCCAGGAGTAGAATACCTACTAACTAAATGGCATCACGGGATGCTTTCGAGAATAATGGCCAGAATCATCACACTGGAAACACAAAACATGGCTAGATTACTAGGTGATACTCTAGACACCTAGGGTCATAATAATAGTTCCAACATATATGTCGAGGCAATAGAGTACCTCAACTCACCGTTTAGTGTGGTTAACCTGGCCAGAAAGGTCATTGAAAACAGAGGGAAGGATTTTGCAATTGCATTAGATTATTTAGAAACCTGGGATGACTCGGACAACATAACGGCTGTAAATGCTCAAAAAGATTGGAGACATGATACAAAGATGGTGGCATAGCCACTCAGAAGCACAATATCAAGGTTTCGGGATCAACTATGAATACACGAAGATAGTAGGGACTCAACTGGGGCTTGAATCCGTCAATCCTATAAGTCTATGGATTAGTAACACGTGATCCTGATAGAAAGAAGAGAAAGCCTAGTTCCTTAACCCCATAGGAAAGATAAGATGACTCGGATTAGAAGGCATAAGGTATAAGGAGTAAAAAGAGCCTTACGTTCCATCCCACAATCAATTCCCTTATATAACTAAAGAATTTCTAGACTCAACTTCGACCAGTTTGGCTTGGTAAACCTACAAGCAGTCAGGCTCTGATATCAAAGCTGTCAGGACCCCGATTCCAAGTCACATTGATCTAGCCGGTAACACCTCATATCACTTTGTGGCCTCATGCACGGTATTCCCATGGGTGTCGCCTTACCATGGCCCAGGACCGTTTGCGCCTTTTGGCTCACGTATATGATAGTGTCGCTAGCATCCATATGACAGAGAACCCGGGCCGACATGACTAGTCGTGAACCCAAAGTGGCACTAACTTACGGGGACATGCATACATGAATCAACGTCGAGCATCTCAGTCAGCAGCTGCAAATCCGGGCTGTAGCACTGGGCTAACAGGACTCTGGTGAGCCGGGCTGTAGCAGGCTAGACAGGATTCCGGATGTCACCACGTGACATTTCTCCTAAGGGACAGACACAGGAACGAAGTGAATCACATGCCGGCCAGTCAAGTGTTCTGGAGCAGTAGTGCTGGGCTAGCAGGACTCCGGTGAACAGGGCTGTAGCGGACTACTATGGCTCATGGAAGCACAAGACTACATTTCCCCATATGAGAGGCTACCAAGGATAAACAACTAGGTTGTCGGATCCCACACATACCAAGCATTTCAATCATACACACAATATGCTCGATATGTGTAAATACAACATGGCATCACAACAAAACTCTACGACTCAAAGTATTTATTCATTAGGCTCCGAGGAGCGAGATATTACAAACATGGGTCTCATGACCCAACATACAGAGCATACAAGCAACAAGCGGAAGCATAAACATGTCTGAGTACAGACAACTACAAATGAAGAAGGCTGAGAAGCCTGACTATCTACAAGACCCTCCCAAGGGTACAAGATCGTAGCTGTGGTAACAAGCTAAACGTCGAAGTCCATGCGGTACTACTAGCGAGACTGAAGTCTCTCTGCAAAACATAAAATAGGCAAACGTGAGTACAAATGTACCCAGCAAGACTTACATCAGAACTAGCTACATATGCATCGGTATCAACAAAGGGGTGGTGGAGTTTAACTGCAACAAGCCAGCTTTGACTCGGTGGCTATCCTGAACTACGACCGCAAGTAACTCTTTTGAGGTGGCGCACACGAGTCCACATATTCACCATACCAATACACCACTATGGATCCGCTCTCGTCTACCTACGAGAACGCCATTCATAGCACCCACGCTTATCTTGCGAGTTTTAGAGTATCCACTTTCACTTGTCTATGAATTGTACAGGCAACCCAGAAGTCCTTTACCGCGGACACGGCTATTCGAATAGATAATGATAACCCTGCAGGGGTGTACTTCTTCACACACGCTCTCACCATTTATCGCCGTTTACATGACACGTACTCGGCAACCTTCAAGCGGAAGCCCAGCGAGGGTGTTGGCCACGACCTGACTAACCACACAAGTCTCTCGTCCAGGTTTAACGCCTATTCGGGTTCCATCCGCAAGGAGATCCGGTCGGGGTGTCGCTCACAGCCCCAAACGATGTGTGCAGGGTTCCCAAGTCCACCATCCGGGTGCCACTTGGTACACCAGGCCACTGTGCCTAGTCTATCCCAAGCCCACCTGTACCGAGTACCACTTGGTAGACTACTAATACTACCTACAAACACCAGAAACTAGTTGTGACTCCTGGACAGAGATCAGGTCGGTTAATAAGTCGAGAGAGTCAATTAAGGATCCCAATGTGTGGTAGTAGTTGTTCATGGATCACAAACACAGAACTCAGTTCCTGAGGATAGCTACAATGAGACAACCCACCATGTACTCCTACATGGCCTCTCACTGCTACCTTTACCAAATCGTCTTCTCACAGTTAGCTCACACACAGTAGGACATGTTCACACACCTCCAATTCATCCCCGATGAATCAGACCTGACTCAACTCTAAGCAATAGCAGGCATGACAAACAAGCATGAATGAGTATGCACATCAGGGCTCAAACAACTCCTACTCATGCTAGTGGGTTTCATCTATTTACTGTGGCAATGACAAGTCATGCAGAGGAGAGGGGTTCAACTACCGCAGCATGTAACAGATGAATTGTTGTTGTCCTAATGTAGTACAAGAGAGTAGGAGCGAGAGAGTGGGATTGTATCGGAATGAACAAGGGGGTTTTGCTTGCCTGACACTTCCGAAGATAGTATATTTCTTTATCGATGTTATCGATGACATCGTCGAAGCAACGTCTACCGAGAGGGGACAACCACCGGCAACAGAGAAAGAACACAATCAATGCAATGCAACAATATGATGCATGAGTGTGACATGGCAATATGCTGTAGTTTGAGCTAATGCAACTAGCAACCAGATTAAATGAAGTTGGTTTGAATCCAAGATTCAAATTCAAACTCCATATGTGGATATTAAAATGCCATTTATATGATTTGTGCTAATCAGCAGCTATAAGTTGTTCTAACATGCATGCAAATGGTACAGATGGATATATTGGATTTTTCTGATAATTTTTCATATACAATTTGTTTGATTTGGAGTTATGGTTGAATTACTATGAATTTTTTAAGTTTGCAACATTTTCTGAAATTTCCTATATAAGAATAAATCCAGAAAAGGATTTACTGTGTCAGCCTGGTGTCAGTGTGACATCAGCGGTTAACTTAGACGGTCCAGGTCAACCCTGGCCTGTGGGTCCCGTCTGTCAGTGTCAATTAAACTAACTAAGTTTAGTTAGCGTTAAACTAATACTAACCTAGTTTAGTTAGTGGCCTGGGGCCTACACGTCAGTGACCCAGAGGGTCAAACTGGGTCCACCTGGTGTCAACGGTCAGCGGGGGGGTCAAACTCGCGGCGGCTCGACGCCAGCGATGACAGGCGTGGCGGAAGGGCTCGAAAATGAGCCACATGGCATCATTTTGGCCGCGGTCTGTTGCGTTCGAACGCACGCGGCGGCACGCATGAAGTGGTGGCAGCGGTAGGTGCTGGGGTGGCGTGTAGCGGCGGTGGCGGCGAGCCGGGCGGCGGCCGGAGTACGGGCGCATGCGGGCACGGGGCTACGAGGCGCTATGGGGCCATCTGGTGGCTGCTTTGACCTCGTGGAGGCACCAGGAGCATGTTTAGGTGCACGGCCACAAGCCGTTCGAGCTCAGCCCACAGCGGTGATGAGGTATGGCGGCGGCGAGCTTCGGAGCTCATGGAGACGGCGGCTACCGCACGGTCGTGAGCAGGGGAGGGGGGAAGATGCGGTGGCTCACAAAGAACACGCAGGGACGGTCAGTGGGCTCGGGGGTGGCCTGGTGCGGGCAAAACGGCGAAGCCGATCTCCGGCGTTCGGAGGAAGAAGACGACGGCGAGGGTGTCATTGCAGGGCTCCCGGTGTCGCTTGGCGCAGTGAGGGGGAGGAGTGGGTCGAGGCGGTTCTTCTGGATAGCTCAGGGGAGAGATGCAACGTCGGTGGGCGCGGTCGTGGTGAGCGGCGTCGACGGTAGCGCTCGATTGCGAGAGGGAGAGAGAGCAGAGGAGGGGAGAAGGCATGGGAGAGAGTGAGAGGGACTGGGGGGGGGGGGCGCGTGGCGATGCCAGAGAAGGCCAGGGCGAAGCGGCAAGCAGGAGGTGGCCGTCGGTGGCCGTGCGCGTGCTGGCGTGCCGCGGGCACACGCCCTCGTCCTTCTGGCGCAAGGAGGAGGACGACTGGCAGCGCCAGGTGGGCTGGGCCGGCTGGCCTGCGGTTAGGTTGCCAGGTAAGTGGCCCAGGTTCTGGTCTCTCTCTCTCGGTTAATTATGTTATTCTTTTCTATTTTTTATTCCTCTGTTTTGAATTATTAAAAATACTAATTCATTTTGTAAAATCCTAAAAATAATTGTGGGCACTTTTGAAAATATTTCCAACAGCCCTCAAATGCTTTCAAGATTATTTGGACACTTAAAATATTTTATAGAATTTAAATGTCCAAATTCAAATACTTATGATTTAATTCAAAAAAATCTAGAATGACCTAGAAAAATGTGCACCATTTTTGGTAGAAGTTCTGGACCAAGGCAAAGATGATGAACATTTTAGAAGGGCATTTCAGGTTCATTGAAGATAATTTTAGTAAAACCCGAGTTGGTTTTAGGGGGGTGCTGGGGGTTCTGTCATCCCCATTTCAACTTTCTGAGAAAAGTAAACATGATGCAACACCAGATGCTAGCACTAAGCATTCTCAGAACTAGGGATGTGACAGCCTCATCCATAGGTTCTATCATGTATGCTATGCTGTGTACCAGACCTGATGTGTGCCTTGCCATAAATCTGGTAGGGAGGTACCAAAGTAATCTAGGAGTGGACCACTGGACAGCGGTCAAGAACATCCTGAAGTACCTGAAAAGGACCAAGGATATGTTTCTCGTTTATGAGGTGACAAAGAGCTCATCATAAATGGTTACGTTGATGCTAGCTTTGACACTGATCCGCATGACTCTAAGTCACAAACCGGATACATATTTATTTTGAATAGTGGAGCTATCAGTTGGTGCAGTTCCAATCAGAGCGTCGTGGCGGGATCTACGTGTGAAGTGGAGTACATAGCCACTTCAGAAGCAGCAAATGAAGGAGTCTGGATCAAGGAGTTCACATCCGATCTAGGTGTAATATTAATACCTAGTGCATCGGGTCCAATGAAAATATTTTGTGACAACACTAGAACAATTACCTTGGCAAAAGAATCCAGATTTCACAAAAGAACCAAACACAACAAGAGACGCTTCAACTCCATCCACGATCAAGTCAAGGAGGGAGACATATAGATTTTCAAAAAACATATGGATCTGAATGTAGCTGATGTCTACTACACAACCTTCTTCTTGTAGACGTTGTTGGGCCACCAAGTGCAGAGGTTTGTAGGACAATAGCAAGTTTCCCTCAAGTGGATGACCTAAGGTTTATCAATCCGTGGGAGGCATAGGATGAAGATGGTATCTCTCAAGCAACCCTGCAACCAAATAACAAAGAGTCTCTTGTGTCCCCAACACACCCAATACAATGGTAAATTGTATAGGTGAACTAGTTTGGCGAAGAGATGGTGATACAAGTGCAATACGGATGATAGATATGAGTATTTGTAATCTAAAAATATAAAAACAGCAAGGTAACTAATGATAACATACTTGGATCATATAACTATCCCTCAACATGCAACAAAGAGTCACTCCAAAGGCACTAATAGCAGAGAACAAACGAAGAGATTATGGTAGGGTACGAAACCACCTCAAAGTTATCCTTTGCTAGAATAACACCTTAAGACACAAATCAACCAAAACCCTAATGTCACCTAGATACTCCATTGTCACCTTAAGTATCCGTGGGCATTATTATACGATATGCAGCACACAATCTCAGATTCATCTATTCAACCAACACAAAGTACTTCAAAGAATGCCCCAAAGTTTCTACCAGAGCGTCAAGACAAAAACGTGTGCCAACCCCTATGCATAGGTTCATGGGCGGAACCCGCAAGTTGATCACCAAACCATACATCAAGTGGATCACGTGATATCTCACTGTCACCACAGATAAGCACGGCAAGACATACATCAAGTGTTCTCAAATCATTAAAGACTCAATCTGATAAGATAACTTCAAGAGGAAAACTCAATTGATCACAAGAGATTAGAGGGGGAGAAACATCATAAGATCCAACTATAATAGCAAAGCTTGCGATACATCAAGATCGTGACATAGAGAGAACACGAGAGAGAGAGATCAAACACATAGCTACTGGTACATACCCTCAGCCCCGAGGGTGAACTACTCACTCCTCGTCATGGAGAGTGCCGGGATGATGAAGATGGCCACCGGTGAGGGATTCCCCCTCCGGTAGGGTGCCGGAACGGGCTCCCGAGAGGTTTTTGGTGGCTACAGAGGCTTGCGGCGGCGGAACTCCTGATCTATCTTGGTCTCCGAAGGTTTTAGGGTATATGGACTTATATAGGCGAAAGAAGTCGGTTGGGGGAGCCACGAGGGGCCCACGAGAGTGGAGGGCGCGCCCAGGGGGGATGGGCGCCCCCCTATCTTGTGGCTTCCTCGAAGCTTCCCTGGCTTGTACTCCAAGCTCCCTGGATTACTTCTGTTCCAAAAATAACGCTCCCGAAGGTTTCATTCCGTTTGGACTCCGTTTCATATTCCTTTTCTTCCAAACACTGAAATAGGCAATAAAACAACAATACGGGTTGGGCCTCCGGTTAATAGGTTAGTCCCAAAAGTAATATAAAAGTGTATAATAAATCCTGTAATCATTCAAAATAGATAATAAAATAGCATGAATGCTTCATAAATTATAGATACGTTGGAGACGTATCAGCATCCCCAAGCTTAATTCCTGCTCGTCCTCGAGTAGGTAAATGATAAAAGAAAGAATTTATGAAGTGTGAATGCTAGCAGGTGCACAAGTTTGATCGATGATAATTTCGATCACCTTTTCTAGCCTGATTATATGTCATAACAGTAGTTCATCTCATAAAACTTCTCACGAACAAGTAACAATCAATTCACATGTTGAAGCATAGACCATAAACTTTCTTGAAAACTAGCAAACTTCATTCTCAGTCATCAAACAATTACAATTCATCTTATTTTCTGGAAGGGTCTATGTCAGAGCTTTGATTTAGCAAACTCCACATACTCAACTATCATATAGTCTTTTACAATTGCTAACACACACGCAATACTAATGGTTATGGAGTTTTAATCGGACAAGAGAAACATAGGGCATATAGTGTTGCCTCCCAACGTATTCACGTTTGGGTGATGTCAACAATAATAGTTCATGCTAGCTTACATCAAATTGGATATATATATCAGGATCTTTCCAACACGAGGTGCTTGCCAAAGGATAAAATGAAAAAGGGAAAGGTGAAGATCACCTTGACTCTTTCATAGAGTAAAAGACATAAAGTAAAAGATAGGCCCTTCGCAGAGGGAAGCAGAGGTTGCTCATGCGCTTTTATGGTTGGATGCACAAAATCTTAATGCAAAAGAACGTCACTTTATATTGCCACTTGTATATGGACCTTCATTATGCAGTCCGTCGCTTTTATTGCTTCCATAACAAGATCGTATAAAGCTTATTTTCTTCACACTAATAGATCATACATATTTAGAGCGCAATTTTTATTGCTTGCACCGATGACAACTTACTTGAAGGATCTTACTCAATCCATAGGTAGGTATGGTGGACTCTCATGGCAAAAACTAGGTTTAAGGATATTTGGAAGCACAAGTAGTATCTCTACTTGGTGCAAGGAATTTGGCTAGCATGAGGGGGAAAGGCTAGGTCAACATGTTTGAATGATCCATGACAATATACTTTAACTGAGATGTGAGAAAACATAACCCATTACGTTGTCTTCCTTGTCCAACATCAACTCTTTAGCATGTCATACTTAATGAGTGCTCACAATTATAAAAGATGTCTAGGATAGTATATTTGTATGTGAAATCTCTCTTCCTTCAATATTCTTTCATGAATTGTTCAAATGACCAATACAATGCTTGCTAACCTTCAATAAATTTGCAACCTCTACTTCTTAGATGTGAATTCATTACTCCCCATGGGATAAGCAAATGAACCATATATAAATTCAGATTTATGACAATCAACTCATTCAACCATTTACTCATAGGATATAAGTGAAGCACACGAGTAAATGACAAACTACTCCAAAAAGATAAAAGTGAAGATCAATGAGTAGCTAAGTAATTATGTAACTATGTGAAGACTCCCTCTCATTTAATAATTTCATATCTTGGTATTGTATTCAAACAGCAAGCAAAACAAAATAAAATGACATTGCAAGGATAGCACAACTCATGTGAGGAAGCAAAAACTTAGGCTCAACCGATACTAACCGATAGTTGTTGAAGAAGAAAGGTGGGATGCCTCACGGGGCATCCCCAAGCTTAGATGCTTGAGATTTATTGAAATATTATCTTGGGGTGCCTTGGGCATCCCCAAGCTTGAACTTTTATGTCTCCTTAATTCCTCTCATACCATGGTTTCTTCTTTTTTATCAAAAAGCTTCATCCACACCAAACTCAACAAGAACTCGTGAGATAGGTTAGTATAAACCAATGCAAAACCTTATCATTTTCTACTGTAACAAATCACTAAAATAATTATTCAAAATTGAATACTAAATGCCTCTGCATATTTAATACTCCTATCCTCAAATAGAATCATTAAACAAGCAAACTTATGCAAACAATGCAACCATAACAGCAATCTGCCAAAACAGTATAGTCTGTAAAGAATGCAAGATTCATCATACTTCCCTAACTCCAAATATTATGATAAAAATACTAAACTGTAGAAGATTTACCAGAGATCAGTATGCAAAAAGTTTCAACATTATATCATTCTCTGACTTTTCTGGGGAATTTTTGCAACAGCGGTAAACTTTCTGTTTTCAAACAGCAACAAGTATACTAGCAAAATAAGCATGCTAAAGGCTATCCTTGACATTTTTATTGAAAATATATAAGCAAAACATTAATATAAATAACAGAAAGCAAAAAAAATAAAACAAAATGACGCTCCAAGAAAAACACATATCATGTGGTGGATAAAAATATAGCTCCAAGTAAAGTTACCGATGAACGAAGACGAAAGAGGGGATGCCATCCGGGGCATCCCCAAGCTTAGGCTTTTGATCGTCCTTGAATATTACCTTGGGGTGCCTTGGGCATCCCCAAGCTTAGGCTCTTGCCACTCTTTATTCCATAGTCAATTGAGTCTTTACCCAAAACTTGAAAACTTCACAACACAAAACTCAACAGAAAACTCGTAAGCTCCGTTAGTATAACAGAATAAAACCACCACTTAGGTACTGTAATGAACTCATTATAAATTCATATTGGTGTAATATATACTGTATTCCAACTTATCTATGGTTGATACCCTCTGATACTACTCATAGATTCATCAAAATAAGCAAAAAACACATAGAAAACAGAATCTGTTAAAAACAGAACAGTCTGTAGTAATCTGTATCAAATGTATACTTCTGGAACCCCAAAAATCCTACCAAATTAGGAGGTCCTAAGAAATTTGTGTAACAATCCAGATAAAAAAGAATCAGATCATTAGAACGTTACTGTTAAATATAAAAACTAATTTATTGGGTGCAAAAGTTTCTGATTTTCAGCAGGATCAACACAACTATCACCGTAAGCTATCCTAAAGGTCTTACTTGGCACTTTATTGAAACAAAAGCTATAAAACATGATTACTATAGTAGAATAATCATGTGAACACCCAAAAACAATAAGTATAAATATTGGGTTGTCTCCCAACAAGCGCTTTTCTTTAATGCCTTTTAGCTAGGCATGATGATGACAATGATGCTCACATTAAAGATAAGAATTGCATAACGGGAGCATCATGAAGCATATGAATAGCAAATTTAAGTCTAACCCTCTTCCTATGCATAGGGATTTTGTGAGCAAACAACTTATGGGAACAATAATTAACTAGCATAGGAAGGTAAAACAAGCATAGCTTTAAGATTTTCAACACATAGGGAGGAAACTTGATATTATTGCAATTCCTACAAGCATATGTTCCTACCTCATAATAATTTTCAATTACATCATGAATGAATTCAACAATATAACCAGCACCTAAAGCATTCTTTTTCATGATCTACAAGAATAGAAAATTTACTACTCTCCACATAAGAAAATTTCTTCTCATGAATAGTAGTGGGAGCAAACTCAACAAAATAATTATCATGAGAGGCATAATACAACTGAAAACTAAAATCATGATGACAAGTTTCATGGTTATCATTATTCTTAATAGCATACAAGTCATCACAATAATCATCATAGGTAGCAACTTTGTTCTCATAATCAATTGGAACCTCTTTCGAAATAGTGGATTCATCACTAAATAAAGTCATGACCTCTCTAAATCCACTTTCATCAATATAATCGTCATAAATAGGAGGCATACTTTCATCATAATAAATTTGCTCATCAAAACTTGGGGGACAAAACATATCATTTTCATCAAACATAACATCCCCAAGCTTGTTGCTTTGCATATCATTAGCATCATGGATATTCAAGGAATTCATACTAACAACATTGCAATCATGCTCATAATACAAATATCTAGTACCAAACATTTTAATGCATTCTTCTTCTAGCACTTGAGCACAGTTTTCCTTTCCATCATTCTCACGAAAGATATTAAAAATATGAAAGGTATGAGACAAACTCAAATCCATTTTTTATTGTAGTTTCTTTTATAAAGTAAACTAGTGATAAAACAAGAAACAAAAAGATTCAATTGCAAGATCTAAAGATATACCTTCAAGCACTCACCTCCCTGGAAACGGCGCCAGAAAAGAGCTTGATGTCTACTACACAACCTTCTTCTTGTAGACGTTGTTGGGCCTCCAAGTGCAAAGGTTTGTAGGACAGTAGCAAATTTCCCTCAAGTGGATGATCTAAGGTTTATCAATCCGTGGGAGGCGTAGGATGAAGATGGTCTCTCTCAAGCAACCCTGAAACCAAATAACAAAGAGTCTCTTGTGTCCCCAACACACCCAATACAATGGTAAATTGTATAGGTGCACTAGTTCGGCGAAGAGATGGTGATACAAGTGCGATATGGATATTAGATATGGGTATATGTAATATGAAATTATAAAAACAGCAAGGTAACTAATGATAAAAGTGAGCGTAAATGGTATTGCAATGGTAGGAAACAAGGCATAGGGTTCATACTTTCACTAGTGCAAGTTCTCTCAACAATAATAACATACATGGATCATATAACTATCCCTCAACATGCAATAAAGAGTCCCTCCAAAGCCACTAATAGCGGAGAACAAACGAAGAGACTATGGTAGGGTACGAAACCACCTCAAAGTTATCCTTTGCTAGAATAACACCTTAAGACACAAATCAACCAAAACCCTAATGTCACCTAGATACTCCATTGTCACCTAAAGTATCCGTGGGTATGATTATACGATATGCATCACACAATCTCAGATTCATCTATTCAACCAACACAAAGTACTTCAAAGAATGCCCCAAAGTTTCTACCGGAGAGTCAAGACGAAAACGTGTGCCAACCCCTATGCATAGGTTCATGGGCGGAACCCGCAAGTTGATCACCAAAACATACATCAAGTGGATCACGTGATATCCCATTGTCACCACAGATAAGCACGGAAAGACATACATCAAGTGTTCTCAAATCATTAAAGACTCAGTCCGATACGATAACTTCAAGAGGAAAAATCAATTCATCACAAGAGAGTAGAGGGGGAGAAACATCATAAGATCCAACTATAATAGCAAAGCTCGCGATACATCAAGATCATGCCATAGAGAGAACACGAGAGAGAGAGAGAGAGAGAGAGAGAGAGAGATCAAACACATAGCTACTGGTACATACCCTCAGCCCCGAGGGTGAACTACTCCCTCCTCGTCATGGAGAGCACCGGGATGATGAAGATGGCCACCGGTGAAGGATTCCCCCTTTGGCAGGGTGTCAGAACGGGCTCGCGAGAGGTTTCTGGTGGCTACAGAGGCTTGCGGCGGCGGAACTCCCGATCTATCTTGTTCTCCGAAGGTTTTAGGGTATATGGACTTATATAGGCGAAAGAAGTCGGTTGGGGGAGCCACGAGGGGCCACGAGAGTGGAGGGCGCGCCCAGGGGGGTGGGTGCGCCCCCCTATCTCGTGGCTTCCTCGAAGCTTCCCTGGCTTGTACTCCAAGCTCCCTGGATTGCTTCTGTTCCAAAAATAACGCCCCTGAAGGTTTCATTCCATTTGGACTCCGTTTGATATTCCTTATCTTCGAAACACTAAAATAGGCAATAAAACAACAATATGGGCTGGGCCTCCGGTTAACAGGTTAGTCCCAAAAGTAATATAAAAGTGTATAATAAAGAACGTAATCATTCGAAATAGATAATAAAATAGCATGAATGCTTCATAAATTATAGATACGTTGGAGAGTATCAGTAGCAAACCCGTTGACTAAGCCTCTTCCACGAGAAAAATATAATCAACACCAAGACTCCATGGGTGTTAGATTTATTACAATGTAATCTAGATTATTCACTCTGGTGCAAGTGGGAGACTGAAGGAAATATGCCCTAGAGGCAATAATAAAGTTGTTATTTTATATTTCCTTATTCATGATAAAGGTTTATTATTCATGCTAGAATTGTATTAACCGGAAACCTTGATACATGTGTGAATACATAAACAAACACCATGTCCCTAGTGAGCCTCTACTAGACTAGATCGTTGATCAATGACGGTTAAGGTTTCCTAACCATTGACATCAGTTGTCATTTGATAACAGGATCACATCATAAGGAGAATGATGTGATGGACAAGACCCATCCATTAGCTAAGCATAATGATCGTTCAGTTTTATTGCTATTGCTTTCTTCATGTCAAATACATATTCCTTCAACTATGAGATTATGCTACTCCCGGGTACCTGGGGAATGCCTTGTGTGCTATCAAACATCACAACATAACTGAGTGATCATAAAGATGCTCTATAGGTATCTCTGAAGGTGTTTGTTGAGTTGGCATAGATCGAGATTAGGGTTTGTCACTCCGAGTATCGGAGAGGTATCTCTAGGCCCTCTCGGTAATACACATCCTAAGCTTGCAAGCAAACGAATAAGGAGTTAGTCACGAGGTGATTTATTATGGAACGAGTAAAGAGACTTGCTGGTAATGAGATTGAACTAGGTATGAAGATACATATGATCGAATCTTGGGCAAGTAACATACCGATGGACAAGGGAATTACGTATGTTGTCATAACAGTTCAACCAATAAAGATCTTCATAGAATATGTAGGATCCAATATGGGCATCAAGGTTCCGCAATGCTTTATTGACCGGAGAGGTGTCTCGGTCATGTCTACATGGTTCTCGAACCCGTAGGGCCCGCACGCTTAACATTCGATGACGATTTAGTATTATTTGAGTTATGGGATTTGGTGACCGGATGTTGTTCAGAGTCTCGGATGAGATCACAGACATGACGAGGAGTCTCGAAATGGTCGATAGGTAAAGATTGATATATAGGACGATGGTATTCAGACACCGGAAGTGTTCTGGAAGGTATCAAGTATTTATCGGAGTACCGGAGGGGTTACCGGACACCTCCGAGGGGGTATATGGGCCATGAAAGGGGAGCACACCATCCCACATGGGGTGGCACGCCCCCCTATGGCAGGAAGCCGATTGGGAGAAGGTAAAGAGGGGGTTTGCCCCTGTAGGATCGAAAGTATGTCTAGCGCGGTGATTAGACTACTTGACCAAATAAAAATCTAGCTTTTCCCAATTTTAGTTCTTGGCAGATTTTAGCAACTTAGCACAAGTCAAGCAATCAACCTACACATGCAATTCTAAGAGTATAGCAGCGGAATGTAAATCATTGCATATGAAGGTAAAGGGGAGGAGTTTGGAGGGATCAAACGCAATGTTGACACGGAGATTTTTGGTGTGGTTCCGATAGGTGGTGCTATCGTACATCCACATTGATGGAGACTTCAACCCACGAAGGGTAACGACTACGCGAGTCCATGGAGGGATCCACCCATGAAGGGTCCACGAAGAAGCAACCTTGTCTATCCCACCATGGCCATCGCCCACGAAGGACTTGCCTCACTACGGTAGATCTTCACGAAGTAGGCGATCTCCTTGCCCGTACAAACTCCTTGGTTCAACTCCACAATCTTGATAGAGGCTCCCAAGTGACACCTAACCAATCTAGGAGACACCACTCTCCAAAAGGTAATAGATGGTGTGTTGTCGATGAACTCCTTGCTCTTGTGCTTCAAATGATAGTCTCCCCAACACTCAAGTCTCTCTCATAGGATTTGATTTGGTGGAAAGATGATTTGAGTGGAAAGCAACTTGGGGACGGCTAGAGATAAAGATTCATATGGTTGGATTGGAATATCTTGGCCTCAACACATGAGTAGGTGGTTATCTCTCAGAAAATGAATGCTGGAAGTGTAGGCATGTTCTGATGGATTCCCTCATGAATGAGGAGAGGGTGGAGGGGTATATATAGCCTCCACACAAAATCTAACCGTTACACACAATTTACCAAACTCGGTGGGATCGAATCAGAAAACTCGGTCGGATCGATTTAGTTCATAATGTGACTGTTAGGCATTTCGATGGGACCGACATGTCAACTCGGTGGAACTGATTTTGTTAGGGTTAGGGCATAACGTAATCTCGGTGAGACCGATTACACAAACTCGGTGGGAACGACTTTGGTAATAAGCTAACCAGAGACTTGGTCAGTTAAACTCGGTGGGACAGATTCGCTCATCTCGGTGGGACCAAAACGTTACGAAAGGGAAATAGGGAGTTTGCATTGTGAACTCGGTGGGACCAAAATGTTACGAAAGGGAAACATGGAGTTTGCATTGTGAACTCGGTGGGACCGATCGCTCATCTCGGTTAGACTGAAATGTTATGAAGGGAAACAGAGAGTTTGCAATCCCATCTCTGTGAGACCGAGATCCCTATCGCCGCTATCGTGAGACCGAAGTGACTAGGGTTTCTGGCAGTGGCTATGTCAAATGAACTCGGTGGCGCTGGATAGATCAAATCGTGGGGCTGAGTTTGACTTTTGGTTTGGGACATATGTGGATATGAGAAAGTGGTTGAGGGTTTTTGGAGCATATCACTAAGCATTTTGAGCAAGGAAGCCATTAAGAAACACCTCATCCCCTTTTAATAGTAATGGCTTTTCCTATAGACTCAATGTGATCTTGGATCACTAAAAGTAAAATGTAGAGTCTTGAGATTTAGAGCTTGAGCCAATCCTTTGTCCTTAGCATTTTGAGGGGTCCACATTCCTAATCCATGACATGCCAATCATTTAACTTCCCTGAAATATTCATTTTGAAATGGCATTAGTTCAATGAGCTATATGTTGTTAATCATAACCAAAACCACCCAGGGATAGTTGCACTTTCAGCCCCCTTCCTTCTCTCTCCCCCTTTCCCTTTTCTCTCCGGTATTACATGGAAGGGGGCGCTACTTGGGAAACCCCAAGTAGTATTCAGATCCTACTTGGGGCGCACCCTGGCAGCCTCCCCTCTCCCTCCCACCTATATATATGTGTGGGGGGGGGGCTAGCACAAGCCAAATCAATTGTATAAAAGCCGTGTGCAGCGCCCCCTCCACGTTTACACCTCCCGTTATATTCTCGTAGTGCTTAGGTGAAGCCCTACGAGGATCACTTCCCCATCATCGTCACCACACCGTTGTGCTGACGGAACTCATCTACTACCTCGACGACTTGCTGGATCAAGAAGGCGAGGGACGTCATCGAGCTGAACGTGGAGGTGTCGTGCGTTCGGTACTTGATCGGTTGACATGAGAAGAAGTTCGACTACATCAACCGCGTTGTGAAATGCTTCCGCTTCCACTCTACAAGGGTACGTAGACACACTCTCCCCCTCGTTGCTATGCATCTCCATGGATATATCATTGCGTGTGAGTAAACATTTTTTTGTTTTCCATGCAACGACTCCCAACACCTCTAACAATGATGAACCAAGATAATGCTCCCCAAGTTGCTAAAATAAAGAAGAAGAGAAGGGGGAGCACATGTTGCTATAATTGTCGTGAGAAGGGACACATATCCTCATCATGTCCCAACGGTAACATCCCTAAGCCTCCTATAGTCAATGATCATTATTCGCTTAGGAAGGATGTTGTTGGCAATTTACTTGCCAAGTTTGTTGCTACCCAAAGTGGTTTGGAAATGGAAAAGACCATTTGGGTTGCCAAGCCTATTGTGACTAACTTCTTAGGACCCAACTTGGTTGGGGACCATCAAGCTCAAACTTGATCAATTGGCATGTGGAGGACATTGGAGATTTGGCTAGTTCATTAAGAAAAGTATATCCACCATTTATTTGTTCAAGCCCAGTCATGTGGATTATCTTCATATTATCTATCCAATGTTCCTCTTTGCGGTAACTTGTATTTATATTACTTACATTGAAAGTTACTCGCCCCTTGCATGTTTAGATTTTGTATCCAGCATGTGCATCTTGCATTGCACATCATATAGTATGTGATAAGCAAGAGCTCCCCCTAAATTTGTGCATTATTAAGATTTTCTTTTGAATGCAAATGCACAATCGATTAGTACCATGGGTTACTCTTCCATGTCACATACATCTTGGTGGAGCACTCAAAATGATAATAATTAAAAGCATGCACTCATCACCAAGCAAAGTGAATGATCATATATGGATATAAGAGATAATATCATCCAGGCAAAAATTAAAGTAGCATATGATCAAACACATGATCCCACATAAGGACATAATGTATCAAGCAAACACACAATAAAGTTTAACCAAATAAAGTGCA
This sequence comes from Triticum aestivum, assembly GCF_018294505.1. NCBI lineage: Eukaryota > Viridiplantae > Streptophyta > Magnoliopsida > Poales > Poaceae > Triticum > Triticum aestivum. The sequence continues at coordinate 609,134,630 of NC_057810.1, read as the reverse complement.
AGAGAGACAAAAAGCAACACTCTCTCTCGAAGGCTATGATCTATACATATTTCTCCCCCTTTCGCAACAAGTTACCAAAAAGTTCAAATATGCATAGTGCTATGTGTCTCTCAGGCTTGGTCTCCATGAGGTGGGGTAGTGATGACTCCAAGAATGAAGGCTTCTGTCGATGTAGCTGGAGCTGGTGAAGTGGCTGCTGGAGGTGGCACTGAAGTTGTGGCTGCTGGTGCTGATGTAGTAGCTCGAGTATATGGAACTGGCACTGCAGCACACCTCTGACCTCTTGGCACATACTGAAAAGCTTCTGTAGTTGCCTTGCCTTTCTTCTCCTCTGCATCCTCCTGGAGCTGCTCAACTATTGTTTGTATCTCATTGACTTTCAGATCAAGATCATAGAATTTTTGTTCAATGATCCTCTCCAAACTCTCCCGATTCTGAGAAGGGTGGCCAATACCTTCTCAATCCTCAAGGTAGATTGGATCAGAAATCCAAGTTGATCTTGTTTGCTCTTCAAGAACACTTGAGATGCCTCTTCAGCACTTGGCATCTTTGCAGCTTTCTCTGCCCTTGCCTTTGCTCTCTTCTCATGTGCTTGCACTAATGAAGGGTCATTGTCATCCATCACAACTGTGTTGTCTTCAAATTCTGGCTTGAGAGGTAAGTGCTCCTTGTCCAACAAGTAAGTGCATGTGCCCATCTTTGAGTTGATGAGCACCCAAATTTGTGGAGCATACCCACAAGACCTTTTCTGATCAGCGGCTGTCCTCTTTTGTCTCTACAATCATACTCATGACCTTGAATTTTTGAGGGACATCAAAAATGTGCAGCAAGTTGATTGAATGTCCTCTTATCATCTTGTGATCTCCAGACTTGGGCAATAGAGTATGCCTCAAGATGGCGTTGATTGTAGGTAGACCAGACAACAGGTACGTCACAGAGCCCAACTTATGAGCTTCCAGGGCTTCATCAGGAATTTCCTTGTACATGCTACCTTCGTCCGGGTTTATTAGGCCTCTCAGCATCACAAGCATGTCCCCTTTTATATGGCCCCGCTTTGAAAAGGTGCATGCATGCAACCATTTCATTGGTTGCATTGAAAGGCATTATTGTTGGTGCCATGACTGGAAAATTAATACACTTCATGCATGCTTTTTCATTGGTTGCATGCATATGAGAGAGTGCATTGGGAGTGGAATGAAAGAATTAATGTGAGCAAATTACTATGTGTCTTGGTCTAAGAGAAGTTGTCTTTAGGCCTAATAAACCCGGACGGAGGGAGTACTTGTCATGGAGTTGTGGTCTTTCTTCTTCTTGGCATACACATCGAAGTCATCCTCATGGTCTTCTGGAGCATTGACCAATTTGGCCCATTCATCAACAGTTGATTGGTACCTTGTACCTTCAGAAATCCATACTATTCTTCCATCTGGATAGAAGTGAGCAGTGGAGTAGAATTGCATGATCAGCTCATCATTCCACTTGGTGAGCTTCTGTCCAACAAACTTGTCAACTCCACATGCTTTGAAGCTGTCATATACACCTGGGAAGTGATCTTCATTCTCTCTGATGTATGTCTAGTCAACCCATCTCATGTCATAGACAATTGGCTTCTTGTCAAGCAGAATGGTCTCATAGAAGTCTTGTTGTTCTTTGGTGTGGAACCTGTAGTCCACTTCAGTTTTTCTTCTCACAGCATAAGGGTCACTCTTCCTCCAAAGTCTCAGACATGCATCCTTCTTGATGCTCATATCCTCTGCCACTGGATGGGTGTCACTATGGTCTGGAATCTTTGATTTGAGTTTTCTCAGCACTTGGGCTTCAACATCTTCTTCTTAAACTTCAAGCACTAGGGCCTTGTTCTTCGCTTCAGCTGGGGTGTTTCTGGTGCTTCTATTGGGTGCAGACTTGGTGGTTTGAGAAGCAGCTTTGGGAGCAGATTTAGGCTTAGGAGCAGCTCCTGACTTGATTGCATCTCCCATAAGCTTTTGGGATTTGGGTGCTGGTGCAGCATCCTCTTCCTCTTCCTCTTTAGAATCTCTCACCATAGTTGACTTTCCAAGAACTTTGGCAGTTGTGGTTCTTGCCCTCTTTTTCTTCTTCTGGTCATCTCCAACTGCTTCACCCGCATCTGATTCTAGAGTGAATTTCATGGTTTCTCCTGTGGCAACTTTCCTGGGCTTGGATGTTGGCACTCTCCTAGCTGGTGCCTTCTTGTTCATGACAGGCTTTCTTGAAGCAACAGTGCATACTCCTTCTTCATCACTTTCTTCTTTGAGGTGGCCTCATCCTCTATAGCAACATAATCCTCATCCTCAAGAGTCTGAGGTTCTCTTCTTCCTTTCTCTAGTGGCTGCCTTGGGCAAGTTACTTGGTGTGCTCCTGCTGCCCTCATCATAGCTACTTGAGGTACTAGTGCCCTCACTCATTTGCACTTGCTCTTCAGACTTATTCTAGCTATCACTTTGGTCAGACATCTTGGCAGGAAAACTGAAAGCAAACCCTGTGAATAGATATAGATGAGGTAGAGTAGATGAGCATCACAAAGTGCAGAGATTTTGCAAAACAAATGAGTCAAAAACTTAGTTTTAGTTCTCTAATGAAATGATCTCAGAGCTACCGAATATATAGACTCGGTGATACCGAAGCAACATTTGGAACCTAAACTAGTGAACTCAGTCAGACCGAGTCATAGTTTGGTGGCACCGAGATTGCTAGGGTTTCACAGAGAATTGAACTCGGTCACACCGATTTGCAATTTTCGGTTAGACCGAAAGGCGCATGTGCAATGGCCTAAGCCAAATCGGTGAGACCAATTTCAACGATTTGGTCGGTCCGAGATGAGTGCTGCGGAGAGCTAACCCTAATTGTTTTGAATAAACTAAGCCTAAGGAAGATTTCTCTAGATAGATTGATTTCATACGTGGCAAGAATCATGGCATTGTCCTCAGGCTTAGAATTGGAGCCAAATATAGCGCACAAGGGGTCGAACACATACCCTAGTTCGGCGGGTGTTCGCTACAGCGACGACGGCGGAGCAGATTCCGTCGATGGCGGCAGAACCAGTGGCGGGAGGTCGTTGGCGGCGAGGAGGTGATCTGGAGACCCGAGGAGGCAGAGCAGGACACGCGCGGGCTGAGGGGTTTTGAAGAAATTTCCAAAATCTCACCTGTGGGTACATATATCCCGACCCTGTCGGTGCGACCGAGTGGAACAACTCGGTGACACTGAGATTGCAGAATCGCAAGCGGTTGTTGCAACTCGATGTGACCGAAGTGTTCAAATCGTTTGTACCGAGATGAAAACCTAGATCAACTTAGTGAACTCAGTTTGACCGAAATGGATGACTCGGTCAGATCGAAATGCACAAAGAGGTTTTAAAAGTTTAAGTCTATGACGAATCGGGGACTCCGAGTGCTCCTCACATAGAGTGGTTCGAATATGACTTGATCAAACTTTGTGATGTAGCATGAATAGAGTTTGAGACGATAAAAGCATAGATAGCTAGAGAAAGTTCTTAGGCATTCTTGTCCATCCACTTGTCCAAAAAAGAAAGAGCCAAACAATCAAAACAATAAGTGGATGTCCTCGAATGAGTTAAATATGCAACCAACATGCTCATACAATAAAATAGCAAATGAAATATGTGGCAAAGCATGCACAAACACTCTAGCATCTATCAAGCAATTTGCGATGACTAGGTCATCTATATAAGATTTTATTGACTTAGGAGTCAAATGAGAACATTTTATCATAGGTCATACTAATTGTTTAAGCACAAGTGGGGTTACCACTTTTACATAAAGCATTGTTGTGTTCACACCATTATAGTTGCTTTAGCTCAAGTCTTAGAGTAAAGCTCCCCCTAGATGTGATACCCCCCCCCCCTAAGAGGGATGAACTAACCTTGGGTTTGTCGCTGATGACTTCATGTAGGTGTTGAAGATGTGGATGCTCAATGTTGATGTAGATCATTCGGAGCTATCCATTGGAGTGAGTTGCACTTTCAATACCTACACGGGTTAGTGCCACGAGGAACAAACAAGGATATCCATAGACATAGAATGATGCACACACAAGATGATGTCCATGAAAGCATTAGTTTACCTTGTCCCTTGTCTTACCAACAAGAGGGTTTGTGACTCCTTGAACTAGTGCAAGATGTGGAAGTTATTTGGACTTGTCCTCGCCAAAATAATATGAGTGAAGTGTGTTGGCGGAGTCACCCTCAAGAACTGTCTAGTTCTTCTTCTTCGGGATCCACATCATCTTGATGGGAATCCTTGGGATTGTAGTCGTACTTGATGAAGTAGAACTTGATGTAGTCTTGGGAACCCACTTGACCAAGGCATTGGGAGCTTATTCAAATGCATCAATCTCCTGTTGAAACTTATTCTTGCCTTTTTGCTTGTGGTCTTGTGGTGGAAGATCATCTTGAGCTTGTGTCCCTTGGAAAGAAGTAGGATCATACTTCTCTTGTTGAGGAACAAACTTCATCTTGGGGTATTGATCTTCTTCCCACTCAACTCCATTGGCATTGAACTTTCGTTCAAAACCAACACCTTGATTCTTCCGGTGCCTTCCTTGCTTGCATACAATTTCCTCAAATTGCTTACTTCCGGCAAGGATTGTGTAAACACCTTTCTCTATGATTCCCTTCAATAAGCTATTTTCTTGCTCAAGTGTAACTTGGCTAAGAGAATCATTAGTGGAATCAAGAGAACTACTAGAAGCAACAACATTGGATTTAACATGATTATTGTTACTACTAGAGGAAGAATCTTTCTTAATTTTGTTGCTAGATTTTACTTGTGGCATGTAAGTAGATAAGAGTAAGCGCTTGGCAATGTAAGAAGAACTTTTCTTGCAAAGATCATCATTGATTGCCTTTAAAAACTCATGCTCTTGCTCAAGGTTGACTTTTCAAAGCGTAACTTCTCATGAATCTTTAAAAGTTCTCAATGATCTTCCAAGGTAGTTTCATGAGCTAACTTAAGAGTGTTTAGTTCTTTAGTTAGACACTCAATCTTCTCCTTATCATTGTCATTCGTTTTATCTTGATTAGCATGATTAATTGACATTTCATCATAGTATTCATCACTAGAGTTGTCAACAAGTAAATCATCATCACCTAACAAATCATCTTCATCACTATTGAAATCAACATACTCGGGGTGTGATACCTTTGGGCCTTTAGCCATGCAGAATCTTCCAATTCCTTCATTTGGTGAGTCAAATATGTCATAGGAGTTGGTTGACACAAGTGCTAGACCGGCAACACCTACATCTTGAGTATATTCAAAGTCGGGGTGATAACCTCTCTCGGAGTGATGGTCGGAGTCGGAGCCGGATACCCATTCACCAACGTGAGCTTGATGTCTTTGTTTTGTGTAGCTCTTTGATGATTTGTCCTTCCTTTTCCGAATCCTTGCTTCTCCGGGAGGTTCTTCATTCATAACGATCATCTCTACTCCTTCTCTCTCTTGGTGGTGATTCCTCTCTTCTACTTCTTCTTTTGGGTGAATCTTCTCTCCTTTTGTAGGGAGTCGTACACTCATTGGAGTAGTGTCTGGGTCTTCCAAAATTGTAGCAATTTTGTTCACGACTCGAAGATCTTTTGTCATTGTATGACCTTGACTTGGAACTTCTTTCCTTGCTTCCACTCGTGTAGAATTTGTTGAAGTTCTTCACCATTAGGCTCAATTCTTCATTGAAGGTTTGTTTCTCACTTGATGATGTAGGAGCATCACATGAGGCTTTGTAAGCACCACTTGACTTGTTGTGAAGCTCTTCTTTATCCTTGAGTGACATCTCAATGTGCACACGGTATCATATTTTCCATCCAATGACTTCTGTTGGCTTGAGATATTTGTAATTGGGCATCATTTGGATCAATGTGCACACGGTATCATATTTTCCATCCAAGGCTCTCAGGATCTTCTTGATGATGAATCTATCGGTCATCTCTTCACTTCCTAAGCCGGCAATCTCATTTGTGATGAGAGCAAGCCTAGAGTACATTTCAGCGACACCTTCACCATCCTTCATTTTGAACCTGTCAAGTTGACTTTGAAGCACATCCAATTTGGATTCCTTGACGGAGTCGGTACCTTCGTGCATATCATCAAAGTATCCCAAATTTCATTTGCATTCTCAAGGCGGCTGATTTTGTTGAATTCTTCGGGGTACAATCCGTTGAAGAGAATATCACAAGCTTGAGAGTTGTATTGCAGCATCTTCAACTCTTCCGCGGTAGCTTCACGGTTCGGTTCTCTCCCATCAAAGAATTCACCTTGCAAGCCAATACACACAATAGCCCAAACGGCGGGCTTATGTCCAAGAATATGCATTTTCATCTTATGCTTCCAACTAGAAAAATTAGTACCATCAAAGTAAGGACCTATACAGTGGTAATTTCCCTCGCTAGACGCCATACTCTCCTAGGTTGTGAAACCAAGGCTATGATCACCAAAAGCTATGAAAATCAAGGCAAATGGAGACCGTAGCTCTAATACCACTTGTAGGATCGAAAGTATGTCTAGAGGGGGGTGATTAGACTACTTGACCAAATAAGAATCTAGCCTATTCCCAATTTTAGTTCTTGGCAGATTTTAGAAACTTAGCACAAGTCAAGCAATCAACCTACACATGCAATTCTAAGAGTATAGCAGCAGAATGTAAATAATTGCATATGAAGGTAAAGGAAAGGACTTTAAAGGGAGCAAACGCAATGTTGACATGGAGATTTTTGGCATGGTACCGATAGGTGGTGCTACGTACATCCACGTTGATGGAGACTTCAACCCACAAAGGGTAACGGCTGCAAGAGTCCATGGAGGTCTCCACCCACGAAGGGTCCACGAAGAAGCAACCTTGTCTATCCCACCATGGCCATCGCCCACGAAGGACTTGCCTCACTAGGGTAGATCTTCATGAAGTAGGCGATCTCCTTGCCCGTACAAACTCCTTGGTTCAACTCCACAATCTTGACGGAGGCTCCCAAGCGACACCTAACCAATCTAGGAGACACCACTCTCCAAAAGGTAATAGATGGTGTGTTGTTGATGAACTCCTTGCTCTTGTGCTTCAAATGATAATATCCCCAACACTCAACTCTCTCTCATAGGATTGGATTTGGTGGAAAGATGATTTGAGTGGAAAGCAACTTGAGGAAGTCTAGAGATCAAGATTCATATGGTTGGATTGGAATATCTTGGCCTCAACACATGAGTAGGTGGTTCTCTCTCAGAAAATGAATGATGGAAGTGTAGGCATGTTCTGATGGCTTCCCTCACGAATGAGGAGAGGGTGGAGGGGTATATATAGCCTCCACACAAAATCTAACCGTTACACACAATTTACCAAACTCAGTGGGACCGAATCAGAAAACTTGGTCGAACCGATTTAGTTCATAATGTGACCGTTAGGCATTTCAGTGGGACCGACATGTCAACTCGGTGGAACCGATTTTGTTAGGGTTAGGGCATAACATAATCTCGGTGAGACCGATTACACAAACTCGATGGGACCGACTTTGGTAATAAGATAACCAGAGAGTTGGTCAGGCAAACTCGGTGGGACCGATTCGCTCATCTCGGTGGGACAGAAATGTTACGAAAGGGAAAAAGGGAGTTTGCATTGCGAACTCAGTGGGACCGATCTCTCATCTCGGTTAGACTGAAACATTATGAAGAAAACAGAGAGTTTGCAATCCCATCTCGGTGAGACCGAGATCCCTATTTGTGAGACCGAAGTGACTAGGGTTTCTAGCAGTGGCTATGTCAAATGAACTCAGTGCCGCCGGATAGATCAAATCGGTGGGGCCGAGTTTGGATTTTGGTTTGGGACATATGTGGATATGAGAAAGTGGTTGAGGGTTTTTGGAGCATATCACTAAGAATTTTGAGCAAGCAAGCCATTAAGCAACACCTCATCCCCTTTTAAGAGTATTGGCTTTTCCTATAGACTCAATGTGATCTTGGATCACTAAAAGTAAAATGTAGAGTCTTGAGCTTTATAGCTTGAGCCAATCCTTTGTCCTTAGCATTTTGAGGGGTCCACATTCCTAATCCATGCCATGCCAATCATTGAACTTTCCTGAAATATTCATCTTGAAATTGCATTAGTTCAATGAGCTATATGTTGTTAATCATTACCAAAACCACCCAGGGATAGTTGCACTTTCAGCCCCCTTCCTTCTCTCTTCCCCCTTCCCTTTTCTCTCCGGTATTACATGGAAGGGGGGCGCCACTTGGGAAACCCCAAGTAGGATTCAGATCCTACTTGGGGCGCACCCTGGCAGCTTCCCCTCTCCCTCCCACCTATATATATGGGGGGGGGCACCCTAGCACAAGCCAGATCAATTGTTAACCGTGTGCGGCGCCCCCTCCACCGTTTACACCTCCCATTATATTCTCATAGTGCTTAGGCGATGCCCTACGAGGATCACTTCACCATCATCGTCACCATGCTGTTGTGCTGACTGAAATCATCTACTACCTCGACGACTTGCTGGATCAAGAAGGCGATGGACGTCATCGAGCTGAACGTGTGCAGAACGTGGAGGTGCCGTGCGTTCGATACTTGATCGGTTGACATGAGAAGAGGTTCGACTACATCAACCGCGTTGTGAAACGCTTCCGCTTCCACTCTACAAGGGTACGTAGACACACTCTCCCCCTCATTGCTATGCATTTCCATGGATAGATCATTGCGTGTGAGTAGACATTTTTTTGTTTGCATGCAACGATTCCCAACACCTCTAACAATGATGAACCAAGATAATGCTCCCCAAGTTGCTAAAATAAAGAAGAAGAGAAGGGGGAGCACATGTTGCTATAATAGTCATGAGAAGGGACACATATCCTCATCATGTCCCAGCGGTAACATCCCTAAGCCTCCTCTAGTCAATGATCATTATTCGCTTAGGAAGGATGTTGTTGGAAATTTGTTTGCCAAGTTTGTTGGTGCCCAAAGTGGTTTGGAAATGGAAAAGACCATTTGGGTTGCCAAGCCTATTGTGACTAACTTCTTAGGACCCAACTTGGTTGGGGACCATCAAGCTCAAACTTGATCAAATAGGCATGTGGAGGACATTGGAGATTTGGCTAGTTTGTTAAGAAAAGGGTATCCACGATTTATTTATTCAAGCCCAATCATGTGGATTATCTTCATATTATCTATCCAATGTTCCTCTTTGTGGTAACTTGTATTTATATTGCTTACATTGAAAGTTACTCGCCCCTTGCATGTTTAGGTTTTGTATCTAGCATGTGCATCTTGCATTGCACATCATACAGTGGTGTTTGTTTTCTTGAGCCTTTAGTGTATCATATTTGAATCTTGGGGGGGGGGGCTCTTGTGAGAGATTAGTGGATCATCACATTATGGGTGTGTGTTATGTTTTATGCACATCACAAACCCAAAATGTGAATATGAGAAATACCACCTATTATTGATATTCAATATTATCTAGTCACTATGTGGTATGTCAAGCTCATTTGAAATTCAAATTCTCAAAGTATCCATTAATTATCTCTTGATGGTTGTTATTTGCCTTCATAGTGTGCTTTGATGAGGTGTCCTTAGAGTTTCACAGTATCTTACTGGACACCCCATGCGCACGGGATATTTTGACCCCCGTGCGCACGGGGTGCCACGTAACTCTTTGTACACCCCATGCGCATGGGGTCTATTGACCCCCGTGCGCACAGGGTGGGGTTTCAGTCTCTAAATACCCCATGTGCACGGGGCTGACTTAGCCGATGTGCATGGGGTCCAATGGGCAGAAATGCCCACCTGGCCTAGAACACTATGAAACCCTGTTCTTATCATTTGGTTATGATTTTGATCTTATGCGTCTTTGGAATCTACCACTAAGTGTTATTTCCCAATACCATTGTTATTCTCTTACAATTGGTATTTCTTCATGTGGTAGAACTTTATGATCATCTTCTTCTCGGCTCGGCTCATGCTTCAACATGCCTTATCTCACACTTCCACTATCTACAATCTATTTAAGTGAGATAAACCTTTGAGCATGTGTGTAGTGTATATCCTATGCTCATTGGTTGCTGCTTAGTTCGTATGTTGTTTTTTATGTGCAGTCTTGTGTGGATTCATCACTTTGATATAATTTGGACAACTTGAATGCTTTGTGATATTATTGGTGCATCGTGTATGTGTTCTCTCGTCCAAATTATATCCCTTTGGATCTTGTTAGGCTTGTGCATGCATATTTACTTATATACTTCTTCATGCCTTGCTTGCTCGACTTGATCCTCTATATAGGGTAAACTCCATAATATCCCTTATGATTAAAGTTGTGCTTGAATTTTTAGTTCATATCCATATGCACATATTTAATGTGGAGTTTGCCCTATGTATTGTAGTTTGACTAACTACTTCGGGCCTGATAAGTCTAGGACCAAATTATACCTTAATATGTTCTCGGTACTTTGGAGAAGCAATGGATGCTTGGCTTATTCATGAGGAAAGTGGAGACACCATGGAAAACTACTAGAGGAAAGCTTGGTTGATTCTTTGCTTTAAGGGAGAAGATAATTAAAAACCTGATTCAGTTGTAAGTGTTTCATTCTCATCACCAAAACCTGGTTAACTAATATTTGGGTCAATTTGTTGGATATGCATCAAACTCCCACACTTATCGTATTCTTAATAAATCCACAGGATGTATTGAGGAAACGACGAATGTGGAGCGTCATGAGAATAATGTCTTCCGCGCGGAGCAATTTATTTCAACTGTTGTAGGTGATGAGGCCCTTCCCAAGGTACAAGTGCAATGGGGATTGATCATATTCTTCCACAAGAAACACCCCATGTTCATGTAGAAGAAGAAGGAAAAAAGAGACCCTCTTGTGGATCCACCACAAGGGAAGTCATCACCCCAACACAGGAGCAAGATGCTATGGGAGATCATGTACCTATCCAAGAACAAGATCAAGTCCCTCATGTTCACGTACTAAATCAAGGGCCCGTTGAACCAATGCTCTCTCGGTAACAAGTACTCACTTCATGCATTTATTCAAATTAGAGTCAACATTGTGTATGTTGCATCTTGGCATGATTAGTACTTGTTGAGTTTGTGTATCTTGAAAAATCGTAAACCCTCCTCATTGCATCTATGAGCCATTTGAGAAGGAGAATATCATGGGGATCTCTAAAACTATTCTCAAGGTTCATTTATCCAAAATATGCCAATTAAGCAATGTATTGCATACCAATTCCTCAAAGTGCTCTTATGTTCAATATTGATAAATTTGCAAAAACACTCACAATTTGGTTATGGTATTATGTCTCGTGCTTAGTAATTCATTTTATGCAAATGAGATCAATTTATGCCATGTGCCTTGTGCCATGTGCCATGTGACAAAGCTCTTATGCTAAAGATCAAGTTTGTATAATATTGTATTCATTCATGGATATCAAGTCCTTATCTTTTGTACCTTTTTGTGTGTGCAAGTTTCTTTGTGGATGTTCAATTTGATGATTATTTGCCACATAAGAAACTTATACAGATGGGAAAGTGCATATCTCTCTCTTTGATATCTGTTCGTTTACTACCGGTCCTTGGGATTGTCTCTTTTGATTCTTTGTTGAATCTGGTAAGACGGTGAGTAGTGAGTGCTTGTATGTATTTCTTATATCTTTGCACTCATGAGTTTTTGGATATATTTTGGAGCCATTCTTAGCATGATGATACTGTTGGATACTTCCCGTATATCTTGTCCAAAATATGTTCTTTGGATCTTTTAAATGTGTGACTCTCATGCTTTATCTTCTTGTCGCATTCTATGGATCCCCAATATTTTTTGAGCTCCTCCATTTATTCATAAATGGGTATGTGCATTTGATTCCACTCACATTTGAGAAATGCACAAATTAAGGAGGAACTCATACTATATTACCCTTCTAGATTTCTTCCATTTTGGCATTTGCTGTCAATGGGGGAGATGTTTAGATGGTTTAGGAGAAGTGGGTTGGTTATAATCATTCATGCATATCTATATTCGGTGTGTTTGCTTTTTGCATGGATGTGTATATAGAGAAAAATCCACCAAGTTCTTTCACGTGCATATATTGTGGGGGAGTTTGCTCTATATAGCGTGCTTCTACTAGCATCAAATTCTTGTGTAGTATTTTGATGCTAGTACAACCGGTTTTGATAACATCAACTATCTTTGTGATATTTGAGGCTATCAAAATCATCGCAAGTATACAATTTATTCTTGGCTAGATTGCATACTTGTTTTAAATTCATTATATAAGCCCTCTTGTTGAGATTGTCATCAGTTACCAAAATGGGGGAGACTGAAAGGGCATGTAGCCCCTAAGTGTGGTTTTGGTAATTAATGACAATCTCTATGGACTAATGTTTTCATTGAGATATATTTGAAGGGATTGTCCATGGATGGTGCATCAAGGATATTAGATGGAATCCATTGAATCCTATATGAAGAAATTTTCCACAGTGATGCATGAAGCATGTTGGATTTATGTGGGAAGAATGCCATCAAAACATCCGAAGACGTCCTCATGGTATCCCTCTCTGGAAACCATGTGCCCACGAGCCTCCTGACCCCAGCGCACGCGGGGTCGAGTGTCAACTCTCTGGATACACCATGCGCACGGGGTCCATGACCCCCATGCACATGGGGCCTAGGTTTTGGCTCTCGAGGTCACATATACAATGAGGTTTCAAGTTGGTCTTAGGGGATTTATGTTGACGTCATCAAGATTGATTTTAATGTCTAACCAACTATATTCAAGGTGGAGTCCGTTAGGGGATCTCAAAGATTGACATATATGTGCCTTTAAGGATCAAAATCTTGAGAGTATAATCAAATAGAAGAATTCAAGTTATGGTTTCAAGAAAAGATCATGGTAAGCTCATGTTTTGTGTTTTTAGTTGATCAAGTCTTGAAACGGGCAACTAAAGTGAAGAATTCATTATGCCTCTCAAGAGATTATGATGGAGTTTTTAGAGAGCAAATGATGACCAATATGATATTCATAGTGGAACTTGATATGGTCATGAAAGAGTCTTTGGTGATCTCTTTCTTGAAGCAATGAAGACAAATGAAGAGTTCATTGTGGCTTTCAAGAAACCAAGATGGGACATGAGGTAAAGATGTTGGTTGACCAAGATCAAGCTCGAAGATTATCTAGATGGTCAGCTCTCGAAGCGCAAACATTGTACCACGTGGGATCAAGTGATCTAGTGGTATGGTAAGTAAATATGAATTGTGCTTTGTTACCTAATCCATGCCATGTGTTTGTTATGTCTCTTTGGGTTACGTGTTTCTCATGGGCTTGCATCAAAAAGGAGAGATTTCAAGTAGCGTATGTGTGGATGACATCAAGTGGTGATGGTCATCGGGTTCGAGGAGTCCAAGTGCAAGATGAGAAGCCAGAGGTTGTATGCTTTGAAGCTTGCAGTCCAAATCATGATAATCCACATGTGAACACGGCTTAAGTTAAGGCTTCCCTCATTGCATTATGAGGAAGCAATCCGAGTATCTTCACCAAGTGGTTGTGGACAAGAAAATGATCCCAACGTGAGTCAAGCATTAAAGTCATCATCAAGCTCAAGTGGAATGTGCAAGGCAAAGGTATACCTTAGCTAGGTTTTCCATGTTTTTCCGGTGTCATGGTGCTTGGAGGGAGACCGGATTACAGGTTTGATAGTCGTACTATCAAGAGGGACTTTCGGGCGAGTAGCTTGATCACATCGCATAAAGAGAGCTCAAACCTTTGAATAATTTGCATAACTATTTCTTGTTGATCTTGGGTGGTTATCTATTTGAGGACCTTGGGATTTTCCATAGCTTTAAAACGAGCCCAAGATCATGGAATTTGGAGTTCGTATGCCAAAGTTATGCACGTTTTAGTGGGCTGCTGCAGGCTATCACGGGTACCCCGTGGGCACGGGGTTTTTTACCCCTATGGGGACGGGGGCCCATGTGCACGGGCTTTAACATGCGCACGGGACCCCGTGGGCATGGAGTATCAACCACCGTGGGCACGGGGTGTCCAGGAAGTGCCCGTTGAGCCCCAACGACTAGTTTTGGGTTTTGGCTATTTAAGGGCTCCTTCCTCCCCCCCGGTTGGGGGGCTATTCACACAAATTCTAAACATCATTTTGAGCCTCTTACCACCTGTCCCAAAACCCTATATCCCCTCTAAGTGAAGGGGGATTTGTGGATGGATCTTGGAGTCATTTGTTGATTTCCTCCATCGTATCCACTCTCTTCAATATCCTACTTTCTTGAGTTGCATCTTGTGAGATTGAGAGAGTGAGTTGATGTAGCGACCAGACCTCAAACAGTCTAATCTCTGTGCATTAGTGTCATCCCTGGATCCATAATGCTGACACGCACAATACTTGAAGGATTTATAACAGAGTAGCAATCATACACCTATTACATCGAATGTCTCAAAAGAGAACTTATTACAATAAATATGGCTTAAGGCCATCTATATACGATAACATCGGAAGGATTGGAAGATAAAGTGAGTCCATCGACTCCAACGGCATCACTGAGTGAAAGATCACGACCTAAGGCACCTTACTCGTCGTCTGAAAAGTCTGCAACATGAACGTTGCAGCCCGAAACGGGTCAGCACATGGAATATGCTGGCAATGTAACACATAGAGTCATGAACAGAATAATGTTATAACTATATGCATATATGGCTGGTGGAAAGCTCTATGGTTACAGTTTTGCATAAAGCCAATTTTTTCCTACAACAAAGGAATAAATTTTAATTAACTATCATGGTGGTGTTAAACATTGAGAAGGTTCACCCAACTCAATCCCAATTAATCATCATTATTAAACCCAATAAAATTATATTAAGAGTGATGAGATCCACATGATAATCCAAGAACTAGATACTCAAACATCCATAACCGGGGACACGACTAACCATGATTAGTTTGTACCATCTGCAGAGGTTTACGCGCTTTTCCCCACAAGACTCAAATACATCCATGGTCGGAGAAACGAGACACAGTCTTTCTGAAACAATAACTCTTTACTCTGGGTGGACAGTTACACCTACTTTCCCCTACATCTGCTAACCCACCACTGAAAGAGGTCTTGCAACGTACTCAACTACGCTAGAGCCCATAATAGCTTGTGGCTGCACACGGAAGTTTCTAGCATGAATAATCTTATGATCCCTTTGAGCCTGGGTGGCATCCATAGGAGAATCACACGGTACCCCGGGATTCCCAAAAAAACAGGAAACACTGGGTTCCCCAGGTGCCTCAATCCACCCAGATGTGTATTAAAGTAGCCACCTTAAGTTAACCATTAATTAAAACTCTCACATCTGTCATGAATTCTCTCAAAACTAAACCACGTCTACAAGCATAGCATAGCAATATAAGCAACGTAGAAGTAACTCCCAAAGGTTTGATAATAAACATGGCAATAGGTACTACCTCATCTACTTCCCAAAACCCACATGTTAATCAGATCCTAACCATGCAATTGTTTGAGGATTGATCTAATGCAATAAAACTGGGTAGTAAAGAGGTATGATAAAAGTGTTACTTGCCTTGCTGATGATCCGTGAAACCTAGAGACTCGTAGTAGCACGCTTCGCACTCTGGGTACTCTATCGCAAACAAACAAGCATAAAATAAGCACTCAACTAGAAGCACGGATAAAACTCAAATAAGAGATCTAACCAGAAAGTTCAACTTAAGAACTCCGATTTGCAAAAAGAATCAAATGAAACGAAGCAACAAAACTCAAACTGCCAAAGAACCAAGCTTCATTTACTAATATGGACATAAGTCAAATTTGACAGTAGCAAAAACTTGTTTAAGTTGGTTAAACAGAAAGAGGGCTTCGAGACGAAACTCTAGGCACTTGAATCGCCTGATTCTGATAAATGAGCGAAAAGATAAACTAAAACGAAAATCAGGGCAGAAATCACGATAAAAAACAATCGCGGAAAATCCTTGGAAAAAGAAAAACTAACGAAGAGGCTAACGAACGAACGTTCGTTGTCTATGGCTAAATGGTGAAAATCGTTCGTTAAAATGAACGAACGAACGGGCGTTTGCTAAAAAACTAAACCAAAAAAATAAAACCGATCTAGTAATAAAAATAACCGCGGGTTCTTAAAAAACCCGAACAGTTTTTAGATTAAAACCGATGGCTACCTCGTAGATCGGGACGGTGGCGGAGGCGGCGATCAACTCCGGCGGCGGGGTCGACGGGGCGGCGGGTGGTGGCGGCGGCGGTGGCGCGACGTAGCGGCGGCGACGGCTCAGGGTTAGGGTTTGGACGGCGCCGGCGGCTGGGCTTGGGATGGGGGGGTCGCAGGGCGCGACTTATAAAGGGGGCCGGCCTCGGAAGTCCTGGCCAGTTACGACCCGGAGTCGGTTAGAATTTTTTTAAATAATTCCGCGCAGAAAAACAAAGAAAAGAAATACTAAACAGACTCCAAAAATCCTGAAATAAATTTTCCCCTAAAAATATAGCGGACACAGTGAACATTTGTTTGGGCCTCTAATGCAATTTTGAAAAACGCATGTTTTTCCTAATTCAAATAAAATAGCGATAAAACTCCGAATAAAAATCTTATTTGATTTTAATATTAAATCTCCAATATTTCTTTATTTTCGGAATGTCATTTTATCCCCTCTCTTTTATTTTTATAAAAGAATTATTCGAAGAGAAAATAATTAAAATCAAATGATCCTCTTTTCAAAATTTGAGAAAACTCAAATATGAAAATAACAAAAACCCAAACTCTCTCCGTGGGTCCTTGAGTTGCATAGAATTTCTAGGATCAAGCCAAAATGCAATAAAATATGATATGCAATGATGATCTAATGTATAACATTCCAAATTGAAAATTTGGGATGTTACAAACCTACCCCCCTTAAGATGAATCTTGCCCTCGAGATTCGGGTTGGCTAGAAAATAGGTGAGGGTGATCCTTCCGTAGGTCTTCCTCTCGTTCCCAGGTGGCTTCATCTTCGGTATGGTGGCTCCACTGAACTTTGTAGAACTGGATAACCTTGTTGCGCGTGACTCAGCTGGCAAACTCGAGAATCTTCACTGATTTCTCCTCGTAGGTTAAATCGCTATCCAACTGAATCGCTTCCAGTGGCACTGTATCTCTCAGAGGAATATCGGCCATCTCTGCGTGGCACTTCTTCAGCTGGGAAACGCCGAACACATCGTGAACTCCTGACAATCCTTCTGGCAATTCCAACTTGTAAGCAACTTCTCCCATACGTTCCAAAACTTTGTATGGTCCCACAAAACGTGGTGCTAACTTTCCCTTAACTCCAAAACGCTTAACTCCTCGAAGTGGGGACACCCGAAGATAAACTCTGTCTCCGACTTTGTAAACTGTCTCCTTGCGTTTAGAATCCGCATAGCTTTTCTGCATGGACTGGGCTACCTTGAGTCTATCGCGAATCAACTTAACCTTCTCTTCAGACTCTTTAATTAAATCTGGTCCAAAAAACTGACGGTCTCCAACTTCATCCCATAGCAATGGTGTCCTGCACCTCCTTCCGTACAAAGCTTCGAAAGGGGCCATCTTCAAACTGGCTTCATAGCTGTTGTTGTAAGAGAACTCTGCATAAGGCAAATTGTCGTCCCAACTAGATCCATAATCTAGCGCACAAGCTCTCAACATGTCCTCCAGAATCTGATTGACTAGCTTGGTCTGTCCATCTGTCTGTGGATGAAAGGCTATACTGAACTCTAGCCTGGTACCCAAAGTTTCGTGTAACTGATTCCAGAACTTTGAGGTAAACTGGGTTCCTCTGTCTCATACAATGGTCCTCGGAACTCCATGCAGACATACGATCCTGGTCATGTATATCTTTGCCAACTTAGCACTGGTATAAGTGGTCTTCACTGTGATGAAATGAGCTACCTTCGTCAAACGATAGACTACAACCCATATCGAGTCATAGCCTGAACGAGTCCTGGGAAATCCCGTGATAAAATCCATGCCTAGTTTATCCCACTTCCATTCGGGTGTCGGCAATGGCTGTAGCAATCCGGCTGGCTTCTGATGTTCTGCCTTTACTCTCTGACATACATCACAAACTGCTACATACTCCGCAATATCCTTCTTCATTCCGGTCCACCAGAAACTATCCTTCAAATCCAGATACATCTTAGTATTTCCTGGGTGAATCGAATACAGCAAATCATGGGCCTCCTGCAGAATCAACCTCCTGATCTCCGGATCATTAGGCACATATACGCGGTCCTCAAACCATAATGTATCGTACTCATCCTCACGAAATCCTTTGGCCTTTCCTTTGCTCATCCTTTCCTTTATCTCGGCAATCTCCTTGTCTGTCTTCTGGGCTTCTCTAATCTTATCCATCAAAGTAGACTGAATCTCCAATGCTGCTACATAGCTTCTCGGAACTATTTACAAACATAGCTCACGAAGATCCTCTGCTAACTCCTAAGGCAATTCTCCGGTCATGAGTGTATTGACATGACTCTTGCGGCTCAATGCATCGGCTACTACGTTAGCCTTTCCGGAATGATAGTGCAACCTCATATCATAATCCTTGATTAGCTATAACCATCTCCTCTGCCTGAGATTCAACTCCTTCTGCGTGAAGATATACTTCAAACTCTTGTGATCCATGTACACCTGACAATGGTTTCCGATGAGAAAATGTCTCCATGTTTTCAACGCATGCACTACGGCTGCTAACTCCAAATCATGTGTAGCATAATTCAACTCATGGCGTTTAAGCTGTCGTGAAGCGTATGAAACAACTCTTCCCTCATGCATAAGCACTGATCCAAGTCCTCGACGAGAAGCGTCGCAATACACTTGATAATCCTTGCGTTGATCTGGAAGAATCAAAACTGGTGTTGTAACCAAATGTTTCTTCAACTCCTGAAAACTGGCCTCACATTCCTCAGTCCATTTGAACTTGGTGTCCTTCTTCAACAAATCTGTCATAGGCTTCGTAATCTTTGAGCTCAATGAACCTCCGGTAGTATCCGGCGAGTCCAAGAAAACTTCGGATCTCTCCAACTGACGCGTGTGCTTCCCAATTTGTCACAGTGACAACCTTGGTAGGGTCTACTCCTATTCCTTCTCCGGATATAACATGTCCGAGGAATCCAACTTCCTTCAACCAAAACTCATACTTGCTGAACTTGGCATATAACTGATGTTCTCTGAGCTTCCCAAGTACCAAACGAAAGTGCTCCTTATGCTCCTCTTCATTCTTCGAGTAAACCAGAATATCATCAATGAACACCACGACGAACTTATCCAGAAACTCCATAATCACCTTGTTCATCATGTTCATGAAATAGGCAGGTGCGTTAGTCAGACCAAATGACATAACGGTATACTCATATAGCCCGTACCTTGTGGTAAAAGTTGTCTTAGGTATATCCTGCTCTCGAATCTTCAGCTGGTGGTATCCTGATCGCAGATCGATCTTGGAAAATACTTTAGCTCCTTGCAATTGGTCAAATAGATCATTGATCATCGGCAGTGGGTACTTGTTCTTGATCGTTACTTCATTTAATCCTCGATAATCAACAACCATCCTCAACGATCCATCCTTCTTCTCCACTAGAAGCACTAGTGATCCCCAAGGTGACGAACTAGGGAGAATATAGCCTTTATCCAGTAACTCCTTAATCTGCATCTTAATTTCCTCCAAATCCTTTGTGGGCATCCTGTACGGTCTCTTAGATATTGGCCCTGTGCCTCGCAAGAGCTCAATCAAAAACTCAATGTCTCTATCCGGTGGCATGCCTGGCAACTCTTCTGGAAATAAATCTGGGAAATCCTTCACCACTGGTACTTCCTCCAGTACAACTCTTGATAAGGAATTCACTTGAGTCCTCTTCGGCACATGCCGGGATACATACTTGATGCTCCTTCCTTCTGGGGTGGTGAGCAAAATTGACTTACTGGCACAATACATCGATAGCCAATCCATACCCAAAATCACATCCAAACCTTGCGACTCCAAAATTATCAGGTCTGAGGGGAATACATGCCTACCTATGGTCAATGGCATCTGAAAACATCCTTGGCTTGCCATATACTCCACTCCTGGTGTGCTTACTAACATAGGTGCTCTAAGAACTTTGGTGGGCAGTTTATACTTGTCAGGACCCCGACTCGATGTCACATTGATCTAGCCGGTAACACCTCATATCACTTTGCGGCCTCACGCACGGTATTCCCACGGGTGTCGCCTTACCTTTGCCCGGGACCGTTTGCGCCTTTTGGCTCACGTATATGATAGTGTCGCTAGCATCCATATGATAAGGAGCCCGGGCTGACATGACTAGTCGTAAACCCAAAGTGGCACAGACTTACAGGGACAGGCATCCATGACCCAGCTTCGAATGTGTCGGTCATCAGCAAGTGGGTCCGGGCTGTAGCACTGGGCTAGCAGGACTCCGGTAAACCAGGCTGTAGCGGGCTAACAAGACTCCGGTACTCAAAGCATGACATTTCCCCGAAGGGACAGACACAGGAACGAAGAAGGACACATGCCGGCCAGCCTAAGTGTTCCAGAGTAGTAGCAAGCTACCATGGCTCAGCGGTAACACTAGGAGACATTTCCCCTTAAGAGAGGCTACTAAAGATAAACAACTAGATAGTCAGATCCCACACATACCAAGCATTTCAATCATACACACAATATGCTCGATATGTGCAAATACAACGAAGCATCACAACATGACTCTACGACACAAGTACTTTATTTAAGGCTCAGGGAGCCATACATAACATACACAAAGGTATGGGTCTCACGACCCAACATTCAAGTCATACAGTCATACAAACCAGCAGCGGAAGTAACTTGTCTGAGTACAGACAACTAGTAAAATAAAAGAGGCTTGGAAAGCCTAGCTATACTACGTGGTCCTTCACAAGCTCAGGGTCACCACCTGGGCCTTTAGCCTACTCGTTGATGTCAATGTCTACATAGAACCCATCAGAAGGGGTTGCAGCGTCTTCTGTAAAAATGTAAATTATAGCAACATGAGTACAAAGGTACTCAGCAAGACTTACATCAGATCCTACATACATGCATATTATCAAGAAGGGTTGGTGGAGTTATTGCAGCAAGCCAGCTTTGACTCTTGGCTAGACTATCCTACGATACTTCAACTTGAAATGGTTTTGCGCACACGAGTCCACTACTCACCAATTCAATACACTACCAAGGATCCGCCTCCGTCTTCCTACGGAAGAGCCATCCTCGGCACTCACACTTATCTTGAGGCTTTTAGTAGTTTCCATTTACTTGTCTATGAACTGTATAGGCAACCAAGTAGTCCTTTACCGCGGACGCGGCTATTCGAATATATCATGATAACCCTGCAGGGGTGTACTTCTTCATACACGCTCTCACCACTTACCGTCGTTTACACGACATGTACTCGGCAACCTTCAAGCGGAAGCCCAACGTGGGTGTCGGCCACGACCTACCTAACCACCTAAGCCTCCAGTCCAGGTTTATCGCCTATCCAGGTTCCATCCACAGGGAGTCCGGCCGAGGTTTCCCATACGGCCCCGAACGATGTGAACAGGGTTCCCGAGATACCTAACGGGTATTCGGTACACCCGGCCACGTACCTACCGCATCACAGCCCACCCCTATGGTCAGCGCTGTCCACGGCCTCCAGTAGGCTACAAACACCAGAAACTACTTGCAACTCCTGGACGGAGAACTAGGGTGAATAAGAAGTCGAGAGGGTCCATTGGTTTCGGGCCCAATGCATGGTAGTAGCTGATTCTTAAATCACACATACAGATCTCAGTGCTTAAGGTCGGCTTCAATGAAACAACCCACCATGTACTCCTACATGGCCTCTCATCGATACCTTTACCAAATCGTGTTCACCACACCACTCTCATTACCGACATAATCATTTCACTCTAGCCCATCACCCAGATGAACCAGACCTGACACGACTCTAAGCATAGCAGGCATAACAAGATAGGAACAACACATACATATGGCTCAATCAACTCCTACACATGCTAGTGGGTTTCATCTAGTTACTGTGGCAATGACAGGTCATGCAGAGGAAATGGGTTCAACTACCGTAGCACACAGCAGTTTGAAACGCGTTGTCTTAATGCAGTAAAAAAGAGCAGGAGCGAGAACATGGGATTGTATCGATATGATCAAATGGTTGGTTGCTTGCCTGATGGTTCGATGCACTGATACGGTTCTTCATTAGGGTAATCACGGTACTCCTCGGAGACAGAACCTGTCGCAAAGGACACCGATACACAACCATCACCAAACAATGTGCAACAATATGATGCATGCATGAAACATGGCAATATGAGTGTGTTGGGCTAATGCAACTAAAACCAGAAGGGTTTGAACCAATTTGAATCAAAGATTCAAATTTCAAACTCAAACATGGCCTTTTAAAGTGCTTTTCCTTGTTCTGCATTAAACATCAATTTAACTTGTTTGATCATGCATGAAAATAGTACAGATGGATAGATTGGATTTTTCTGATCATTTTTCATATATAATTTGTCTGATTTGGAGTTACAGAATAAAAGTTATGAATTTTTGAATTTTAAATAATATTCTGGAATTTCCTGATTTAATTTAAATCCAGAAATATATATATTGCGCCAGCATGACGTCAGCATGACGTCAGCGGTCAACTGCGGCTGGCTGGGGTCGAACCTGACGTGTGGGGTCCACACGTCAGTGACAGGGGGGTTTAACAGGGTTAATTTAATCCTAATTAGGAATTAGTGGCGCTGGGGCCCACTGGTCAGTGTCAGGGGGGTTGACTAACAGTGATTAGTGCTAATCTGACCACCTGGCCGACGGGGCCCACGCGTCAGTGACCCTGGGGGGGTCAAACCCTAGGTCAAACAGGTCAAACCCACCGGCGACATGACGCCGGCGAGGCCCGAGACGGCGGCGCGATGCGGAAACGCGCTACAGGGCACGGGCGAGGCCGTGCTTGGGCTCGTTGGAGAGCCCTTGCTCCCGCGCGTCGAACGGTGGTGGTGGCCGTGCCTGAGGTGGCCGGTACCGACGACGGCGAGCTCGTGAGCGGCGGCCGGAGTTCGGGTGCGGTCGGGATCGGCACTGCTGCTCGCAAGCGAGGGAGCTGAGGCGCTGGAGGGGCTCTACAGGTCGCGGCAAGCACAACGGGTGCACGCCCGTGACCAAATGGTCACCGGAGCTGCGTCGACGGCGAGCTCGGCGACAGCGGAGGTTCGGCCGTGGTGGGAAACGGGGTTACGGCGCGGGAACGAGGGGGAAAAGAGGGGGAAACGGTGGCGGAGCTCACCGCGGTTGCAGTGGGCGTCGAAGCGGGCTCGGGGACGCGCTGGAGACGGCGAATCGACGGCGATGGTGGTCGGAGCCCGAGGAGGAAGACGATGGCGTGGAGGCGATGCAGAGCTTCCCGAGGGGCTTGGCTTGGTGGGGAGGAAGAGGGGGTCGTGGCGGAGCTGGGGAGCGTGTCGGGGAGGCGAGGGGAGGCCGGTGGCGGCTGCTATGGCGAACGGCGGCGATGGGTGCTTCGGACACGGGAGAGAGAGAGCGAGGGAGAGGAGAGGAAGAACCGGGGGAGAGTGAGAGAGAGCAGGGGAGGGCGTGGCGTCGTTCCAGGCCATCCAGACGAGGAGGGGAGGGGCAGGTAGGCAGGCGAGCTGGTGGCGTGGCGCGGTGGCGCGCGCGCGCGCCGGGCACACTCCCCTCCCTCTGTCGAGGACGAAGACGACAGAGGAGGGAGACGGGCTGGGCCGCCTGCTGGCTGGGCCGGCCAGCTGGCTGGGCCAGAGGCGCCAGGTAAGAGGCCCAGGTAAGGGTTCCCTCTTTTATTTATTTCTGTTTTCTAATTTCTGACATTTGTTTTGATTTAAATAAAATATTAAATCATTTTATTAACTTCTGCCAATTTTTGCAGGAGCTAGATATATTATTCCAGAGCTCCCCAACAGGTGGCATAGTTTTTGGACATATATTAATATATATAACTAATATATTTCCAATGCAAATATTTATGCATTAATTCCAAATGCCCAAAATAAATACCTATGAGCTCTTAAAAATATTGGTTTGATTTTTATCTCTGTCCAATATTTTCAGAGAGCAACATGAGCATTTTCTTGGACCCTTTTGGAGAAATTTTTATTTGGGTCATTTTCAAAAAGATTCTGAGGGTTTCACAAATCCCCATTTCAAGTTTCTGATGAAAGAGTAAACATGATGCAACACTCTAATGCATGACTAGCTAGGGTGTGACAACTCACCCCCACTCAAAAGAATCTCGTCCCGAGATTTGGGTTCCTCCGGGAAGAAGGCGGGATACTCGAGTCGAAGACGATCCTCCCTTTCCCAAGTTGCTTCATCCTCAGAATGGTGCGACCATTGTACTTTGAGAAACTTGATATTATGACGTCGAGTGGTACGTTCGGCCTGATCGAGGATACGAATGGGGTACTCTCGATATGTAAGATTATCTTGGAGATCAAGCGTTTCGTGGTCCACTCCACGGATAGGATCCGAGAAGCAACACCTGAGTTGAGAAACGTGGAAGACATCGTGGACTCTGGAGAGGTGCGGAGGTAGTTCCAACTGGTAGGCAACTTCTCCTCGTTTGGCAAGAATGCGAAAAGGTCCAATGTAACGAGGAGCCAATTTGCCTTTGATACCGAAACGATGGGTTCCCTTCAGAGGGGTGACCCGAAGATAAGCCTTCTTGTCAACCTCGAAAGTCATAGCCTTATGTTTTCGGTCATATTGACTCTTTTGACGAGATTGGGCTGTTTTCAACTTTTCACGAACGATACGAACTTGTTCTTCTGCTTCCTGAATCATATCCGGGCCAAAGAATTGTCTTTCCCCGGTTTCTAACCAGTTAAGGGGTGTTCGACACCGTCGTCCATAGAGAACTTCAAAAGGGGCTTTACCGAAGCTAGATTGATAGCTGTTGTTGTAAGCGAATTCGGCAAATGGAAGGCACTTCTCCCAGTCCATTCCGAATGAGATAACAGAGGCTCGAAGCATGTCTTCTAGAATCTGGTTGACGCGTTCCACTTGACCACTCGACTGAGGGTGGAAAGCGGTGCTAAAGGAGAGGCGGGTTCCCATAGCATTTTGGAAACTTTCCCAAAATCGAGAGGTGAAAAGACTTCCTCGATCCGAGTTGATTTCCAAAGGAACACCATGGAGGGACACTATTCGGGAGATGTATAAATCTGCCAGCTGGCTAGCGGTTATACTCTCACGAACAGGTAAGAAATGGGCTACTTTGGGAAGACGATCGACCACGACGAAAATAGCATTATTCCCTCTCTTGGTCCTGGGAAAACCGGTAATGAAATCCATACCAATTTTATCCCATTTCCATTCAGGAATAGCTAAGGGTTGAAGGGTGCCAGCAGGCCGTTGGTGCTCTGCTTTTACACGACGACAGACGTCGCAATTAGCAATATACTGAGCAATCTCTCTCTTCATCCTAGTCCACCAGAACCTCTGGAGTAGGTCCTGATACATCTTAGTACTACCGGGATGAATGGTGAGAGGAGATTCATGAGCTTCCTTAAGGATCAATCGCCTCAGGTTTCGCACTTTGGGAACCACTAGTCGATTCCCGAAGTATACGACCCCTTGATCATTAATGGAGAAGCAATTCGCAATTCCTTTCTGGATGTTTCTCTTGATGCGGGAAATTCTCGGATCTACCTTCTGTGCTTTGATAATCTGTTCCGTAAGGGTAGGTTTTGCCACCAAGGTGGAAAGAAAACCTTGAGGTACAATGTGAAGGTTAAGCTTCCGAAATTCCTCATGGAGAAGCGGTTGACTTTGTTGTAACATCAGGTTGTTACAATAAGATTTACGACTTAGCGCATCAGCCATGACCTTGGCTTTCCCTGGGGTGTAAGTTATTCCTAAGTCGAAGTCTGTGATCAACTCAACCCAACGTCTTTGCCTGAGATTCAGATCCGGTTGGGTGAAGATGTACTTCAGACTTTGGTGATCAGTGAATATTTCGCAACGATTACCGAGGAGGTAATGTCACCAGGTTTTAAGTGCATAGACTACGGCTGCAAGCTCTAGATCATGAGTAGGATAATTCTCCTCATGTGGGTGCAATTGCCGTGAAGCGTAGGCAATTACGTGTCGATCTTGCATGAGGATGCAACCTAGTCCTTGTCGCGAGGCGTCGCAGTAGATAACAAAGTCCTTGGAGAAGTCTGGCGGTACCAGTACAGGAGCAGAGGTCAGGCGTCTTTTCAGTTCCTGAAAGCTGTGCTCACATTGTGGAGTCCATTCGAACTTCTTATCTTTCTTGAGGAGTTCGGTTAGAGGTTTGGCAACTTTGGAGAAGTTTTCGACGAAGCGACGGCAATAGCTCGCTAAGCCCAGAAAACTCCGAACTTGCTTGACCGATTCAGGTGGAGTCCAGTTAAGGACGGCTTGAACTCGCTCAGGGTTAACAGCAATACCTTTACTAGATATTACATGACCCAGATAGGTCACTTCTGACAACCAGAATTCACATTTAGAAAATTTGGCATAAAGGCGATGCTCTCGAAGTTTCTTCAACACTAGCCTTAGATGTTCGGCATGTTCTTCCTCGTTCTTGGAGTAGATGAGTATATCATCGAGGTAAACCACGACGAATTTATCCAAATACTCCATGAAGATTGAGTTCATTAATCGAGAAAAGGTGGCTGGAGCGTTGGTTAATCCGAAGGACATGACGGTGTACTCGTATTGGCCATAACGAGTAACAAAGGCCGTTTTAGGAATGTCCCCGTTCCTAATTTTGATTTGATGATAGCCCAACCTCAAATCCATCTTGGAGAAGACTGAGGATCCAGCGAGATGATCATACAGGTCGTTGATCCTGGGAAGCGGATATTTGTTCTTGATTGTGACCAAATTGACAGGTCGGTAATCTACAACCATCCGGTCCGTACCATCCTTCTTCTTGACGAATAGGACGGGGCAAGCCCACGGAGATGAGCTAGGTCGGATGAAACCCTTTTTCAAGGACTCATCGAGTTGTTTCTTAAGCTCGGCTAGTTCTAGTGGTGCCATCTTATAGGGTCTTCTAGCAATCGGAACGGTTCCTGGAATGAGGTCTATTACGAACTCAACATCCCTGTCAGGTGGAACACCTGGCAATTCCTCTGGGAAGACATCCGGGAAGTCACGGACTACCGGAACGTCCTCAAGGTCTGGCAAAGGGCTGGCGTTAAGAGAATATAAATGTCGTTTGGCTATTCGGGTCAAGACATTAACTATCTTCCCCGAAGGATGGGTGAGTTGAACAGTCCTAGAGAAGCAATCAATTTTGGCTTGATGAGCTGACATCCAGTCCATACCCAAAATGATATTAATATCTGAAAATTTAAGGGCTATCAACGATGCAAGGAAAACAAGTCTGTCGACTTGGATTTCATTTCCATAACTTACCCTAGAGGTCTGCCATCTAGAACCAGGGGTAGAAATTTCCATAGTGGATGGCATGTCACAGAATGCGGTGTTATGCAAACGAGCATAGTTTTCAGATATAAATGAATGGGAGGCTCCTGTATCGAAAAGAACAGATGCCGGGTGGCAATTAACAAGAAGCGTACCGAGAACGACGTTGGGATCCTCTTGAGCTTCTTCGGCAGAGATACAGTTGACATGGCCACGTGAGGCGGTGGCCGGCTTGGCGTGGAATACTTTTCCTGTCGGCTTGCCATGGCCAACAGCTTTAGCAGACTGGTTGGGGTTGGTCTGGGGACACTCACGCATATAGTGACCAGATTCCCCACACTTGAAACAAGTCACGGAACTGGTACGTGGAGGAGCATTGTTGGTTGGACCCCCATAGGGCTTGGCCGGAGCAGACTGTTGAACAGGGCGAGGCGCCTGAAAGGGTGGCCTCGGTGTGAACCTGGGTGGCAGGGCGGTGTTGGGTACCCACACGCGGCGCTTCTGAGGACCAGCACCGGATGAGGAACCCATGTCACGGCCATGCTTGCGTGTTGCGTCATAGTCAGTCTGACCAGTTTCAGCACTGATGGCTTTGTTGACAAGTTTCTGAAAAGTTGTGCACTCATGCAGACGGAGGTCACGGCAAAGCTCAGGACTAAGGCCCTTACGGAACCTTGCTTGCTTCTTGGCATCAGTAGACACTTCCTCAGTTGCATATCGTGCGAGGTTACCAAACTCCCTACTGTAAACATCCACAGAGAGTCGGCCTTGGGTGAAATTGCAAAATTCCTCACATTTACGGTCCATGAGACCCTCCGGAATGTGATGTTCACGGAAAGCCTCACTGAATTCAGCCCAAGTAGTGACATGGTCCGCTGGGCGCATAGCTCCATAATTCTCCCACCATAGACTGGGGGGCCTTCAAGATGATATGCAGCAAAGGTGACCTTGTCAGCCTCCGCTACCAGCGCGGAACGCAGTTTGTGAGAGATACTGCGAAGCCAGTCATCAGCATCGAGAGGCTCGACGGAGTGGTGGAACGTGGGTGGATGTAATTTGATAAAATCACTGAGTGACACCACGTTAGTCCTCTGATGGTGTGCTGTGTTCTGTTCAATACGCTCCAACAAACGGTTGGTCTCCCGCTTGTTTCTCTCAGCTTCCATCATAACCTCGGCTAGGGAAGGAGGATGAGGCAGATTTGCATCCCTGACTTCACTGCCTTCGGCCTGCTCTTGAGGAGCAGGGTTAGTGCGCGTGTTGACCATCCTAGGTAAACAAGACAATGATTTAGTCAGGATGATAAAATTCCGACATAGGATATAAAATGTAAGGAATAACTCGAGATGCAAGATGATCATCCGTATGACATGGTAAATACAGAAACTGCTTCTTTATTCCATCGTCATACACACCATACAGGGTTTAGTACAAGACCAAACAAAGTACTATTACGGTGAAAAGAGGATTACATCTCATCGGAGGCATCCCAAGCTCCTATACATTATTTTTCTACATCTCCGGAAAGAGTACAAACTAGGTCATATCCCACGAGTCACGCGGGACGATAGACGACACAGCTAGTGCGAACTAGTGATACTACCACTAACTCAGACCGATCCGTAGTAGTCCTTGTAGAAGTCACCTCCATAGCCTGGAAGCTCAACATGATCATCCGGAAACAGACGATCTCGCGGAGCTTGTGGACCATAGGGGCTAGGATGAGGTCTTGGACCAACAGACGGTGGCCTGCGGGGACCGCGAGGTGGGGTGATGCCTCCTACATCACGCCAACCCATCACGTCTGGCAGAGCAGATCTCACAGGATAGAGATCACGCATATCCGAATATCCAGCTTGCACCGCCGGCGCAAACCGAGTCAAAGTGGCCCAGTGGTCAGCACGGGTATTGAAGAGCTCTAACCTCAAGGCCCGATTTTCACGGTCCTTATCCTCGAGCATCTCAGCAGTGGTGCGAGTCCGTGAATCCTCCTAAGTGGGGTCAGCATAGATAGCCTGGAGATACCCTTGTGCTCCCGGAAGTGAGCCTGGCATATACCGGAAATCAGAGTCCCGAAATAAACCAGATCTGACTCGCATGATGGTCATCATAGAGTAGGCGGCGTCCTGCACAGCCATCTCAATAGTAACCCCGAGTCCATAGGAGCAGTGAAGGGGCTCGGTGGATCCAGGATAAGATGGAAATATCCTGACAGTGCAGAGATACTGGCTTTGATTGAAGTCCCGAAATTGCTCTTCGACCGTGTACTCAGGATACCAGCGGTATCCAGCCTCAGTCATTACCCTGACCAACTTGGCAGTATGGCCGGGTACATCTAGGCATCGAGTCAGGCGAACCACTTGATTAAGGTCGCGAGTGGCCATCTGAAAGCACAATCATAATGCAAAGGCATTAGAATTTCTAGCAAATTTCGGCAGCATAACAGCTGTAAATGCTCAAGAAGGATTTTGAGACATTTGACAAAGGATTACATACACACTCAACATCATCATATCAAGTTCTGAGTCCATCCTAGCAACATAATGTGATAGTAGAACTGAACTAGGCTTGTATCCATCAAACCTATAAGGTACTACTGATTAGTAACACGTGATCCTGATAGAGAGAATAGATCCTAATTCCTTAACCCCCGGTGGAAGAATGGACTGACTCAGATCAGAATGTCATAAGATAAAGAAGTAAAAAGAGCCTTACGTTCCAACCCACAAACAATTCCCCTACATATAACTAAAGAATTTCTAGACTCAACATCGACCAGTTTGGCTTGGAGAACCTACAGGCAGTCCGGCTCTGATGCCAACGCTGTCAGGACCCCGACTCGATGTCACATTGATCTAGCCGGTAACACCTCATATCACTTTGCGGCCTCACACACGGTATTCCCACGGGTGTCGCCTTACCTTTGCCCGGGACCGTTTGCGCCTTTTGGCTCACGTATATGATAGTGTCGCTAGCATCCATATGATAAGGAGCCCGGGCTGACATGACTAGTCATAAACCCAAAGTGGCACAGACTTACAGGGACAGGCATCCATGACCCAGCTTCGAACGTGTCGGTCATCAGCAAGTGGGTCCGGGCTATAGCACTGGGCTAGCAGGACTCCGGTAAACCGGGCTGTAGCGGGCTAATAGGACTCCGGTACTCAAAGCGTGACATTTCCCCGAAGGGACAGACACAGGAACGAAGAAGGACACATGCCGGCCAGCCTAAGTGTTCCAGAGCA
The DNA here is from genome assembly GCF_018294505.1 of Triticum aestivum. NCBI lineage: Eukaryota > Viridiplantae > Streptophyta > Magnoliopsida > Poales > Poaceae > Triticum > Triticum aestivum. The sequence goes on along the minus strand of NC_057810.1, from coordinate 609,103,892 downwards.
GTAGCAAGCTACCATGGCTCAGCGGTAACACTAGGAGACATTTCCCGGTAAGAGAGGCTACTAAAGATAAACAACTAGATAGTCAGATCCCACACATACCAAGCATTTCAATCATACACACAATATGCTCGATATGTGCAAATACAACGAAGCATCACAACATGACTCTACGACACAAGTACTTTATTTAAGGCTCAGGGAGCCATACATAACATACACAAAGGTATGGGTCTCACGACCCAACATTCAAGTCATACAGTCATACAAACCAACAGCGGAAGTAACTTGTCTGAGTACAGACAACTAGTAAAATAAAAGAGGCTTGGAAAGCCTAGCTATACTACGTGGTCCTTCACAAGCTCAGGGTCACCACCTGGGCCTTTAGCCTACTCGTTGATGTCAATGTCTACATAGAACCCATCAGATGTCACATCCCTAGCTTCTGGCATTGCTCTAGGCTAGCTTCATGTGTGCATCATGTCTATATTTTTTGAAACTTGAATTGAGGAATATTGGAAGCCTCAAAACCCTAAATAAAAGAGGGGCAAAAACCCCTAAAATCTCATTCATTGTTCCAAAATGCTCCTCTTAGATGTTTAATATTTTTGGCAAGGGTTTGGATCTAAACCAAAAATAATGAACATTTTAAAAGGATTTATTTTTGGGACTTTGAATTTAAATCATTAGCTATTTGAATTTGAATTATATTCATATAATTAGAATATAATTTCAAATACCCCTGAAATATTTTATGAGCTTTGGAAAAGTCCATCTAGCAATATAAAAATATTCAGAGGAGCTTTGGCGTTGTTTGAATTATTATTTTTAATTCAAACAGTGGCAAAAGAATTAACTAAAAGAAAAACAGAACAGAAATAAAAAAAAAGAGAAAAGAAGTACCTGGCCTCACCGTGCAGCCCAGCCGGCCCAGCTCCCCCACCAGCGCGGCCCAGCCCACCTTCCCCCCCTTGTCCTCTTCTTCCTCTGCCAGAAGGCAGAGGCGAGGCGTGGCGCGCGCCCGAGCGCCCCGGCCACCTCCTGCTTCGCGCTGGAGGCCGCCCTTCGTCCTAATTCGCGCCACGACGACGCCCCGTGTCCCCTCTCTCCTTTCCCTCACTCGCTGCATCCCCTCTCCCTCTTCTGTCTCTCTCCCTCGCTCATCCCCGGATGCACCGAGACCGCCGACGAGTACCACCGGAGCCACCAGCATCCCCACGCCCAGCCAGTTAGGCCACGAGCTCCGCCTTGGATCCGGGAAGCTCTACCACGACGCACGCGACGCCGGGTGCCCTGAAGCCACGCCATCACCGCCATCTTCATCGCCACGGCCGGCGATCGCCGCCGTTCGATTCGCAGCACCGAAGACGTCCCCGAGCTCGCCGAGGCCACCACTGCACCCGCTGTGAGCTCCTGTGTTGATTTCCCCTCTTCCCGTGCCCCACCTCCCTCTCTAGCTAGCCCCACCACTTGCCCGAGAATCTCTCGCCGCCGGCCATGGCGTGGCCGTGGCCACAGTCACCCCAGCTCGTATCCGAGGCCACGGTCGTGCTCATCGTGATCTCGGGAGTCCGTAGCACGCCCCAGCCCTTCCTGCCGTGCTCCCTAACCCCGACCCCAGGATTGCCCGAGCTGCTGCCGCCGCCAAACCTCGTCGCCGACCACTTTTCCGGCCACCCCAGCACCTGTCACCGCCACCACTAGACGCGCGCCACTGCGCGCGTTCGAATGCAACAAACCGCGGCCGAAACGATGCCATGTGGCTCATTTCCGAGCCCTCCGCCGCGTCTGGACTCGCCGGCGGCTAAACGCCGGCGACCGCTGACCCGATGACCGGCGTGGGTTGACCCACTGCCCGGTTTGACCCCCCTCTCTCTCACTGACCTGCGGGCCCTGCCCGGCTAATTAGGCTAGGATTAGTGTTAACTAAATATTAGTTAGTTTAATAGACACTGACATGTGGGCCCTAGTGTCTTAATCCTTAATTAAACTAAAATAAACCCCCCCCTGACGCTGACCAGTGGGCCCGACCCCCCCCCTAACCTTTTAATTAAACTAAATAAACCCCTGTTAACCCCCTGTCACTGACGTGTGGGTCCCACACGTCAGGTTTGACTCTGGGCGGCCCTGTTGACCTGCTGACGTCATGATGATGTCAGGCTGACGCAATAAATCATTTTCTAGATTTATTATAATTCAGGAAATTCCAGAAAATTGTAAAAACTTCTAAAATTCATAGAAAATTAACTGTAACTCCAAATTAAATAATTTATATATGAAAAATTATCAGAAAAATTCAAGGAATCCATCTGTACCATTTTCATGCATGTTAGAACAACTTATCACTACTGTTTAGAGCAAATGAAGTGAATGACATTTAAATAATCACATATGGAGTTTGAATTTGAATCTTGGATTCAAACCAACTTCATTTAATCTGTTGCTAGTTGCATTAGCTCAAAACGCATTCATTTTGCCATGTCATGATCATGCATCATATTGTGCATTGCATTGATTGTGTTCCTTCTGTGTTGCCGGTATTTGTCCCCTCTCGATAGGCGTGATACCGATGTCGTGATCGTTGACACTGATGAAGACTCAATGTTATCTTCAGAAGTGCCAGGCAAGCAAAACCCCCTTGTCCATTCCGATACAATCCTACTCTCTCGCTCCTGCTCTCTTTTATTGCATTAGGACAACAACGACATATTTGTTACTTGCTGCGGTAGCTGAACCCCTTTATCCTCTGCATGACCTGTCATTCCACAGTAATTAGATGAAACCCACTAGCATGAGTAGGAGTTGTTTGAGCCCTGATGTGCCTACTCATTCATGCTTGTTTGTCATGCCTGCTACTGCTTAGAGTTGAGTCAGGTCTGATTCATCGGGGATGAATCAGAGGTGTGTGAACATGTCCTACTGTGTGTGAGCTAAGTGTGTGAACACGATTTGGTAAAGGTAGCGGTGGGAGGCCATGTAGGAGTACATGGTGGGTTGTCTCATTGCAGCCGTCCTCAGGAACTGAGTTCTGTGTTTGTGATCCATGATTCAGCTACTACCACGCATTGGGCCCGAAACCAATGGACCCTCTCGGCTTCTTAATCACCCTTGTTCTCTGTCCAGGAGTTGCAAGTAGTTTCTGGTGTTTGTAGTATGCTGGAGGCCGTGCGCAGCGCTGACCGTAGGGGTGGGCTGTGATGCGGTAGGCACGTGGCACGGTGTACCGGGCGCCCGTTTGGTGTCTCGGGAACCCTGTTCACATCGTTTGGGGCTGTGAGTGAAACTCCGGCCGGATCTCCTCATGGATGGAACCCGAATAGGCGATAAACCTGGACTAGAGACTTAGGTGATTAGGTAGGTCGTGGACGACACCCACGTTGGGCTTCCGCTTGAAGGTTGCCGAGTACATGTCGTGTAAACGACGGTAAGTGGTGAGAGCGTGTGTGAAGAAGTACACCCCTGCAGGGTTAATATGATCTATTCGAATAGCCGTGTCCGCGGTAAAGGACTTCTGGGTTGCTTATATCAGTTCATAGACAAGTGAAAGTGGATACTCTAAAATACGCAAGATAAGCGTGAGTGCTATGGATGGCGTTCTCGTAGGGAGACGGGAGCGATTCCATAGTGGTGTATTGATATGGTGAATATGTGGACTCGTGTGCGCCACCTCAAAAGTTACTCGCAGTCGTAGTTCAGGATAGCCACCGAGTCAAAGCTGGCTTGCTGCAGTTAAACCCCACCATCCCCTTTGTTGATAATGATGCATATGTAGATAGTTCTGATGTATGTCTTGCTGGGTACATTTGTACTCACGTTTGCCTATTTTATGTTTTGCAGAGAGACTTCGGTCTCGCTAGTAGTTCCACGTGGACTTCGACGTTTAGCTTGTTACCTCAGCTGCGATCTTGTGCCCCGGCAGGATCTGATAGATAGACAGGCTTCTCAGCCTTTTTCATTTATAGATGTCTGTACCCAGACATGATAGTTTCCGCTTGTGTTTTGACTTGTATGCTCTGATTGTTGGGTCGTGAGACCCATGTTTGTAATGTCTCGCTCCTCGGAGCCTAATGAATAAATACTTGAGTCGTAGAGTCATTTTGTGATGCCATGTTGTATTGCACATATCGAGCATATTGTGTGTATGTTATTGAAATGCTTGGTATGTGTGGGATCTGACCATCTAGTTGTTTATCTTTAGTAGCCTCTCTTACCGGGAAATGTCTCCTAGTGTTTCCACTGAGCCATGGTAGCTTGCTACTGCTCCGGAACACTTAGGCTGGCCGGCATGTGTCCTTCTTCGTTCCTGTGTCTGTCCCTTCGGGGAAATGTCACGCTTTGAGTACCGGAGTCCTGTTAGCCCGCTACAGCCCGGTTTACCGGAGTCCTGCTAGCCCAGTGCTACAGCCCGGACCCACTTGCTGATGACCGACACATTCGAAGCTGGGTCATGGATGCCTGTCCCTGTAAGTCTGTGCCACTTTGGGTTTACGACTAGTCATGTCAGCCCGGGCTCTTTATCATATGGATGCTAGCGACACTATCATATACGTGAGCCAAAAGGCGCAAACGGTCCCGGGCAAAGGTAAGGCGACACCCGTGGGAACACCGTGCGTGAGGCCGCAAAGTGATATGAAGTGTTACCGGCTAGATCGATGTGACATCGAGTCGGGGTCCTGACAGCGTTTGCGCCAGTCGTCCTCCACCTCCCGCCAGGAGGCCAGAGGCGTGTGGCCGGCGCGTGCGCACCGCCGTGCCGCCACGGCACCTGCCTGCCTGTCCTCCCCCTCGACGCCTGGACGTCCGGAACGTCGCCACGCAGCTGCCCCGCACCGCTCTCACTCTCCCTCGCCCTCCTCCTCTCCCCCTGCTCTCTCTCCCTCTCACCCGAAGCACTGCCGCCGCCGCAGCTCGTCACCGACGCGCTCCCCGCCGTCCCCTCGCCCCTCCGTAGAGCCCCCGAGCTCCGCCGCGACCCCCTCTACCTCCTCGTCGAGCCAAGCAAGACGGGGCATCCCGTGGAGCCATCGCCGTCGCCATCCTCACCTCCGGCCGCCGTGGGTACTCGCCGTCGATTCGGGAGCTTCCGGGTATCCCCGACCTCGTCCTCGCGCTCGCTGGATCCACGGTGAGCTCCTCCACCGTTCCCCTCTCTTCTCCCTCCCGTTCCCGTGCCGTAGCGCCGCTTCCCACCACGGCCGAAGCCTCCCGCCGCCGTCCTTGTCGCCGTCGCCGTCTCGGCCCGCCTTCGCCCAAACCAAGCCTCCCTTCGCGCTCCTGGTGCCACGAGGGTGCCGCCGAGCCCCTCAGGTGGCCTCCCCGTGCCCCGCAGCCCGATCCCGCTCGCGCCCGAACTCCGGCCGCCGCCCCGAGCTTCGCTCCGGCGAGCTCCGGCCTCCCCCGCTGCTTCCACCTACCCTACCAGATGCGCGAGAGCCCGGGCTACGCCCCGGTGCTCTCAGACGCCGTCCCCGTGGCCTGTGGCGCGGACTCCGCCGCGTCCAGAGGTCGCCGTCGACGAGCCCCCGTCGCCTGAGCCCTGCCAGGTGGGGCCGGCCCGTCAGGTGATTAGCTTAGTGCTAATCACCGTTAACTAACCCCCCCTGACGCTGACCAGTGGGCCCGACCCCCCCCCTAACCTTTTAATTAACCCTGTTAACCCCAGTGTCACTGACGTGTGGGTCCCACACGTCAGGTTTGACCTGGACAGCCGCGTTGACCGCTGATGCAATGATGACGTCATGCTGACGCAATTATACATTTTCTGGAATTAAAATAATTCAGAAAATCCAGAAAATGATTTAATCTTCAAAAATTCATAGAAATTCAACCGTAGCTCAGATTGAAATAATTTATATATGAAAAATTATCAGAAAAATGCAATCTTTCCATCTGTACTAGTTTCATGCATGACAAACCAACCTATACATGCTGAATATGAGAAAACACATTATGGCATATATAAGAGACCTAATTTAGAAATGCATTTGAACCTTTGGTTCAAATGGACTTCAAACCAATTGAACACTAGTTGCATTAGCTCAGCAGCATCACATCTACATGCCATGTTCATGCATCATATTGTTGCATATGATTGTGTATTGATTGCCGGCACCGTTCCTTCTCGATAGGTCCTACTCCGGAGACGTTCCAGAGTACCTGTCTGTGAAGCAGTGCCTCCCTTGTTGATTTACCAGGCAAGCAACCCCCCTTGTTCATTTCGATAAAACCCTACTCTCTCGCTCCTGCTCTCAGTTATTGCATTAGGACAACAACGATTCATCTGCTACTTTGTGCTGCGGTAGTTGAACCCATTCCTCTGCATGACCTGTCATTGCCACAGTAAATAGTTGAAACCCACTAGCATGTGTAGGAGTTGATTGAAGCCACTGATGTGTTCCTACCATGCTATGCCTGCTATTGCTTAGAGTTGTGTCAGGTCTGATTCATTGGGAATGAATTGGAGTGTCACGATATGTTCTGATGCTGAGAGTGAAGTGTGTGAACACGATTTGGTAAAGGTAGCGGTGAGAGGCCATGTAGGAGTACATGGTGGGTTGTCTCGCTGGAACCGTCCTTAAGCACTGAGTTCTTTGTATGTTGTCCAATGACTCGATACTACCACACATTGGAATGCTTAAGTGCCCCTCTCGACTTATTAACCAACTTGGTCTCTGTCCAGGAGTCGCAACTAGTTTCTGGTGTTTGTAGGTAGTGCTATTTTTCTACCAAGTGGCACCCGGCAGGGTGGGCTTGGGACAGACTAGGCACACGTGGCACGGTGTACCGAGTGGCACCCGGTTGGTGGGCTCGGGAACCCTGCTCACATCGTTTGGGGCCGTGAGCGACACCCCGGCCGGATCTCCTTGCGGATGGAACCCGAATAGGCAATAAACCTGGACTAGAGTCTTGTGTGGTTAGTCAGGTCGTGGCCGACACCCTCGCCAGGCTTCCGCTTGAAGGTTGCCGAGATACATGACGTGTACATGGCGGTAAGTGGCGAGAGCGTGTGTGAAGAAGTACACCCCTGCAGGGTTAACATGATCTATTCGAATAGCCGGGTCCGCGGTTATGGACTTCTTGGATGCTTACATGGTACATAGACAACTTGAAGTGGATACTATAAAATGCTCAAGACAAGTGTGAGTGCTATGGATGGCCTTCTCGTAGGGAGACGGGAATGAATCCATAGTGGTGTATTGTGTGGTGATTAGTGGACTCGTGTACGTTGCCTCACCTCCAGAGTTTCTGGTAGTCGTAGAACAGGATAGCCACAGAGTCAAAGCTGGCTTGCTGCAACTAAACCCCACATTACCTCTTGATACAAATGCATGTATGATAGGATCTGATGTAAGTCTTGCTGAGTACCTTTGTACTCATGTTGCTTTATTTATGTTATTGCAGCGGAGACTTCGGTCTTACTAGTGTTCTCGTGGACTTCGACTAGTAGCTAGTACCTCAGCTGCGATCTTGATCGGATGTTGTAGATAGTCAGGCTTCCAGCCTTTTTCATTTATAGATGTCTGTACCCAGACATGTAATGCTTCCGCTTGTTGCTTGTATGCTCTGTATGACGGGTCTTGTGACCCCTGTTTGCAATAAATGCTATGATGGCTCTTCTGAGCCTTTATCTATATAATTGTTGAGTTATGCTGTGATGCCATGTTGTACAGCACATACTTGCATGTTATGTGTACGTGTAATGTGTAGTGCTATGTGTGGGATCTGACTATCTAGTTGTTTAGCTTTAGTAGCCTCTCTTACCGGGAAATGTCTCCTAGTGTTACCGCTGAGCCATGGTAGCTTGCTACTGCTCTGGAACACTTAGGCTGGCCGGCATGTGTCCTTCTTCGTTCCTGTGTCTGTCCCTTCGGGGAAATGTCACGCTTTGAGTACCGGAGTCCTGCTAGCCCAGTGCTACAGCCCGGACCCACTTGCTGATGACCGACACGTTCGAAGCTGGGTCATGGATGCCTGTCCCTGTAAGTCTGTGCCACTTTGGGTTTACGACTAGTCATGTCAGCCCGGGCTCCTTTTCATATGGATGCTAGCGACACTATCATATACGTGAGCCAAAAGGCGCAAACGGTCCCAGGAAAAGGTAAGACGACACCCGTGGGGATGCCGTGCGTGAGGCCGCAAAGTGATATGATGTGTTACCGGCTAGATCGATGTGACATCGAGTCGGGGTCCTGACAGCGTTGGTATCAGAGCAACAACATCATATGCCCTAGAAATAGCTCTGACAATTTTGGCAAGAGTTATATATCAAACCAAAATTTTGGGACATTTCTAAGGAATTATTGGGCTCTGATTTTAAATCAATATTTTATTTGAATTTGGAGTTATATTCATAATATATAATGAATATATTTTCAAATGACCTGAGATATTTTTATTATGTGTGGAGAAGTCCATTAGGTGACTTAAAAAATATCCAGGGAAGTTTAGGCACTGTTTTCAAATTCTGTTTGAATTAAAATTCAGTGCCAATTAAATAAAACAGAACAAAAATAGAAAACAGTAAAAAAGAGAGAGAGAGAGAGAAGCCCAGCTTACCTGGCCTCACCCGTGCAGTCCACCAGAACTGGCCCAGCTGGCCAGCCCATCTGGCCGGCCCAGCCCACCTCCTCCCCCTTGTCTTCTTCCTCCTTGCCAGGAGGACGAACAGAGGCGTGGCGCGCGCCCGAGAGGCCTCGGCCACCTCCTGCTTCCCCCTGGCCACCTCCTGCCTGGTTGCCTCCCTCCTCGACGCCCGGAGACGCCACGCCACCCCCTCGGACCCCTCTCACTCTTCCTCGAGGCCCCGCTCCTCTGCTCTTTCTCTCTCGCCCGAACCCGAACGCAGCCGTCGCCGCCGACGAGAACCACCGCGGCCACCGCCTTTCCCTCGCCTCTCCGACGCGCCCCCGAGCTCCGCCGTGACGTTCCCGTCCCTACCACAGAGCCACAAGACGCCGGACGCCCTGGAGCGCCGTCACCGACGCCATCTTCTTCCTCTGCACCGACGGCCGTCGTCGCTTGATTCGCCGGCCACAGAGCGTCCCCGGCCTCGCCCTCGCGCTCGTTGGACTCGCGGTGAGCCACTGAACCGTTCCCCTCTTCTTCCCATGCCGTTGGGCCGCTCTAGCCATTGCTTCCGCCGGACCCGAGAGCTCGCCGCCGCCGTGCCTCGTCACCACCGTGGCTGGAGCCGTTGCAGCTCGAAGCCGAGCACACCACCGCACTCAACACGTCTCCAGGAGCCCGTAGCCGCCACTAGCTTCCCCTCCCGTGCCCCCGAACGCCAACCACGACCTCGCCCGAGCTCCGGCCACCGCCTCGCTCGTCGCCGTTGCTGATTCCGGCCACCCCCGCACCTTCCGTTGGTCCCCCTAGATGCGCACGGGCGCGGGCTACCTCCTGGTGCCCTTGGCGCATCGATCCGATGCCCCTAGCGCAAGTCCGGCGTGCCCCGCCATGTCCTGTGGTCGCCGCCGGCTGGTCTCCGGTGACGCCGACGTGGCGCACTTACTTAGTCGCTAATGACCATGCTAAACACCCCCACAGACACTGACAGCGGGCCCCGTAGCGGGTCAAAGCCCGAGTCAACGCGGGATTAGCCCCTGTGCCACTGACGTGTGGATCCCACACGTCAGGTTTGACCCTGGACAGCCGCGTTGACCCGCTGACGTCGTGCTGACGTCATGCTGACGCAATAAGTATTTTCTGGATTTAATATTATTCAGGAAATTTCAGAAAATAGCTAAAACTTCAATAAATCATAGAAAATTAACCGTAACTCCAAATGAAATAAATTATATATGAAAAATTATCAGAAAAATTCAAGGAATCCATCTGTACCATTTTCATGCATGTTAGAACAACTTATAGCTGCTGTTTAGCACAAATCAATTAAAGGGCATTTAAATAATCACATATGGAGTTTGAATTTGAATCTTGTATTCAAACCAACTTCATTTAACTTGTTGCTAGATGCATTAGCCCAAAACACATTCATTTTGCTATGTCATGATCATGCATCATATTGTGCATTGCATTGATTGTGTTTCCTTCTGTGTTGCCGGTATTTGTCCCCTCTCGATAGACGTGATACCGAGGATGTGATCGTTGACACTGATGAAGACTCAATGTTATCTTCAGAAGTGCCAGGCAAGCAAAACCCCCTTGTTCATTCCGATACAATCCTACTCTCCCGCTCCTGCTCTCTTTTAATGCATTAGGACAACACCGATTTTTCTGTTACTTGCTGCGGTAGCTGAACCCCTTTATCCTTTGCATGACCTGTCATTGCCACAGTAAATAGATGAGACCCACTAGCATGAGTAGGAGTTGTTTGAGCCCTGTTGTGCCTACTCATTCATGTTTGTTTGTCATGCCTGCTACTGCTTAGAGTTGAGTCAGGTCTGATTCATCGGGGATGAATCAGAGGTGTGTGAACATGTCCTACTGTGTGTGAGCTAAGTGTGTGAACACGTTTTGGTAAAGGTAGCGGTGAGAGGCCATGTAGGAGTACATGGTGGGTTGTCTCATTGCAGCCGTCCTCAGGAACTGAGTTCTGTGTTTGTGATCCATGATTCAGCTACTACCACGCATTGGGCCCGAAACCAATGGACCCTCTCGGCTTCTTAATCACCCTTGTCCTCTGTCCAGGAGTTGCATGTAGTTTCTGGTGTTTGTAGTATGCTGGGGGCCGTGGACAGCGCTGACCGTAGGGGTGGGCTGTGATGCGGTAGGCACGTGGCCGGGTAAACCGGGCACCCGTTTGGTGTCACGGGACCCTGTACACATCGTTTGGGGCTGTGAGCGAAACTCCGGCCGGATCTCCTCATGGATGGAACCCGAATAGGCGATAAACCTGGACTAGAGACTTGAGTGTTTAGGCAGGCCGTGGCCGACACCCACGTTGGGCTTCCGCTTGAAGGTTGCCGAGTACATGTCGTGTAAACGGCGGTAAGTGGTGAGAGCGTGTGTGAAGAAGTACACCCCTACAGGGTTAACATCATCTATTCGAATAGCCGTGTCCACGGAAAAGGACCTCTGGGTTGCTTATATCAGTTCATAGACAAGTGAAAGTGGATACTTTAAAATGCGCAAGATAAGCGTGAGTGCTATGGATGGCGTTCTCGTAGGGGGACGGGAGCGAATCCATAGTGGTGTATTGATATGGTGAATATGTGGACTCGTGTGCGCCACCTCAAAAGAGTCGCTTGCAGTCGTAGTTTAGGATAGCCACCGAGTCAAAGCTGGCTTGCTGCAGTTAAACCCCACCATCCCCTTGTTGAAAATGATGCATATGTAGTTAGTTCTGATGTAAGTCTTGCTGGGTACATTTGTACTCACGTTTGCCTATTTTATGTTTTTGCAGAGAGACTTCAGTCTCACTAGTAGTTCCACGTGGACTTCGACGTTTAGCTTGTTACCTCAGCTACGATCTTGTGCCCTCGGCAGGATCTGATAGATAGTCAGGCTTCTCAGCCTTTTTCATTTATAGATGTCTGTACCCAGACATGATAGCTTCCGCTTGTGCTTTGATTTGTATGCTCTGAATGTTGGGTCATGAGACCCCTGTTTGTAATATGTCGCTCCTCGGAGCCTATTGAATAAATTACTTGAGTCGTAGAGTCATGTTGTGATGCCATGTTGTGTTTGCACATATCGAGCATATTGTGTGTATGTTATTGAAATGCTTGGTATGTGTGGGATCTGACTATCTAGTTGTTTATCTTTAGTAGCCTCTCTTATCGGGAAATGTCTCCTAGTGTTTCCACCGAGCCATGGTAGCTTGCTACTGCTCCGGAACACTTAGGCTGGCCGGCATGTGTCCTTCTTCGTTCCTGTGTCTGTCCCTTCGGGGAAATGTCACGCGATGAATACCGGAGTCCTGTTAGCCCGCTACAGCCCGGTTCACCGGAGTCCTGCTAGCCCAGTGCTACAGCCTGGATTCACTCGCTGATGACCGACACGTTCGATGCTGGGTCATGGATGCCTGTCCCTGTAAGTCTGTGCCACTTTGGGTTTACGACTAGCCATGTCAGCCCGGGCTCTTTATCATATGGATGCTAGCGACACTGTCATATACGTGTGCCAAAAGGCGCAAACGGTCCCGGGCAAAGGTAAGGCGACACCCGTGGGAATACCGTGCGTGAGGCCGCAAAGTGATATGAGGTGTTACATGCTAGATCGATGTGGCATTGAGTCGGGGTCCTGACAGCGTTGGTATCAGAGCTTGACTGCCTGTAGGATTACCAAGCCAAACTGGTCGAAGTTGAGTCTAGAAATTCTTTAGTTATATAAGGGAATTGATTGTGGGATGGAACGTAAGGCTCTTTTTACTCCTTATACCTCATGCCCTTCTGATCTGAGTCATCTTATCTTTCCTGCGGGGATTAAGAACTAGGCTATCTCTTCTTTCTATTAGGATCACGTGTTACCAATCCGTAGACCTATAGAATTGTTGGACTTAAGCCTCGTTTCAGTTCCTATTACTTCCGTATGTTAAATTGTTGATCTCGGAACCTTGATATTGTGCTTCTGAGCGGTTATGCCACCATTTTTGTGAATGTCTCAAATCTTTTCTGAGCATTTACAGCCGTTATGCTGTCCGAGTCATCCCAGGTTTCTAAAGAGTCTGATGCATTTTCAAATCCTTTCTTCCCGTTTCAATGTTCCCATGGGCCAGATTAACCACACTAATCAGTGAGTTGAGGTACTCCGTTACCTTGACATATATGTTGGAGATATTATTATGACCCTAGGTGTCTTAGGGGATCATCTAGTAATTTAGCCATGATTTGTGTTCCCAGTGTGATGATTCTGGCCATCATTCTCGAAAGCATCCCGTGATGCCATTTAGTAGTAGGTATTCTATCCCTGGGTTTTGAACCCGAGATTCACCCTACTTGCTTCATGTTGATAGTTTTGCTCGTTCCTTTAGGTTATTAGTAACCTTTGCATTAGTCCTCGATGTTCGTGGTATTCCTTTCCTCCAAATACTATGAACCGCTTATGGCAGATGTTCCTCGCTGATCGAAAGATCACAATCAGAGTGCTCTCGATGGGTTCTCGATTCTACATTGTGACTCTGCCAGTTCTACCTTTCTGCATGGGTTATCCGGAAGAAATATGTGGAATTCGTTCGACATGCTAAACCGTGCATCCACAACTCAGAAAATCGTATGTTCCTTTGAGTTGTCCCTCTTTAGTTGTCTTCTGACCCTCGTCTATCAATTGATAGTCAAGAGTATGCGTGCATTCGTTCGTCGATGCCTATTACCCTTGTGGTCCGCCAGGCCATTCTATTTCGGAATGACTTGGAGAAACAAACTCCAGTATCTCATCCATATCTAGGATTGGGTCAAAGTAGTTGTATTCCGCAGATCAAATTGCTACTCCAGCTTTTGTACTGCTCTACCTTGGAGTATTACATATTTTATATCGAGATTGTTATAGGAATTGCACACCATCCTATGAACTCTTGGTACAGTGATACTTCTTGCCATCATTGTTCATTCCTCGGTTCCTGTGTTATTGTCACCGGAATGCCGACAAATGAATCATGGTGTGTGAAATCAATACTGCTAGCAACTCTGTTGCTTGGTAGTTAAAGGATAATAATTTCATTCTTAGTATGTTGGTTTTCGAATCATCCTTCTAAGACTGATCGTGCTACCTAGTCCTTATTTCGATGCACCCTTCGATTGATGAGTTAGGGTCTTGTCAAGTCCTCACTCATTTGATCATATCGTCTTTCCCTCAAAAGCAAGATTGTTCTCGAGCTTAGTAACACACCGGTGGTTCGTGACTTTCCAAATATCTTCTTGGAGGTGTTACCGGGTTGTCACCTGACCGCTATGTTGAGTTCGTGATCAAGTTGGTTTCTTGTGAACCACCTTCTCTCCAAGAATCGGTGTTAGATATCCCTGAGCTAGTTGGTTAAGCTAGACAACAACTTGGAGAGTTGGAAGATAAAAGCTTGTCTGACTTAGTTCGTTCCAGAGGGATATTCTTGTGTAGTGTGTGTTGAAGAAAGATGATATCTTCATCGATTGGTCCTTGTGATCAGTTGCTGGACCTATTGTCTTATCAATCCTTTGATTTGAGTGTGGGCTATCGTCAAATCAAATCAGTACCAACGATGCTCGTAATGTTGTCTTATTCGTGGTTGATTCCTCGAGCATACACTATTACATCTTTGGTCTGACCAATGCTATCACCGTGTTCACTTAACTATGGAATTCCTTTTAAAAGGGAACCTAGATGAATTGTTGTTGAGCCCATTGACAACATCCTTATTCCCTCCATGATTTTGTTGAACATTAAGTTAGTGTTGGAAACTTTTGAAAGCATTTCTTCATGCTAGTTCATGGAGCAAATGTTCGGATGTAAGAAGTGACTTCCTCCAGTCCATGTGCATTTGATGCAAGTTGCCGCCGTGGATTCGAGAAAGTCAATGTTGTTTCCTTTGGAATCATCCCAAGTCAGTCATACATACGTGCGAAGTATTCTGTGGTCTGGAGATTTGCAACCTCCATTCTATATGTATATCCTAGCACACCAAGCCACTGATTGAGTTGTTCAAAGATAAAGGAGTCTGTCCAAGGTGAACTCTTTGGACTTCCACGCGTGGAGACTTAGATGTCATTAATGATGGTTCCCCCTCCTGAACTCGGTAGTGTTTTATTATAAGACTACTTTGTGGTCATGCTTGTCTTGGACAACATGTTCACATGTTTGTAGCAGAACCAGCTCATGTTTTGGAGCTTGCTATCGTAGTTCATCTCCCGAGACTCCCGCAACGTCATCTCGTCGATTTGTGTTGCAAACTTTCATTTTCTTCCTAGACTCGATGAGTCTGGAATATCCTGACACCAACCAGATCTGAATCTCAGGCAGATATGATGGTTTGGAACATTTCCCAAGAACTATAATATTTGTCCCTCGATAACCGGTAAAGTGGATGTCGTGGCCAGCACCACCCAGCCGAAGGACCTATTATTGTGGTATCTTGATTGAAGCAGTTGGCCACCTTCCCATAAGGACTTCGTAGGATTTACTTCCTAGTTGTGCCTTATGATTATTGTGTTCCCGATGTCCGACCTTTTACTTGATGTTCTAGTTATCAAACCATATCTATGAATGGGATACACTAGCACGTCAAGGAGAACATTAGAAGCGGAGTGCTAAATGTCTCTCGGTCGATCATCCAGATTTTGTTTCCTTGACCTCGCTAAGGTGAAATCTGAGAAAGTGTTATCTTCCTTTGCATCTGCATCCTCCATCACCATTCATCATGGTAGTAAGTTGTGCTACCGGACCCATGACACGGATGTTGGTAAAACCTTGATGAATGTGGAAATGCTCAAGTTCTTGAGAGCACGCACAAGCGCTACGTCTTATCATCGGCACTAGCTGGGATTGCCCCAGATTCTTCGGTTATGCTATAACCACTCCAACAGTGAATTCACTCTCTATTGTTGGGTTCCTCCCCAGTTACCAGAATCATTCCCAGCAATTGCATTTTGTTCCCAGCTCGCACCGCCAATGTGCCATTCTACCACGGATCTCTTCCATTTCCGGTGATAAGCAAAAATCATCCATTACGTTGTCTTCAACAAGGTAATCCACATCATCCAAGTTTGAGTATGCCATTCTGCCAACCCCCTCCAAACGATCGCTCGAGATTTGTCTTAGGCTGGTTTAAAGAGTTTCAATGATCTCTGAATCAAAGGTAATTCTTTTGCCACTTAAGGGGATAATCTACGAATCACCCTCCTTCAGGATGTTTCGTCGTGGTATCATGGCAACTCAACTCCTCGCTACGTTGACCATCGTTTGCCACCTTCTTAGGTATGAATTTGTTGTCCACCTAGTGAACCTAGTCACCTGCTCCATTCCATCCCTCTAGAGGTATGCTTCGTCTCTCAGCTCGAGAGATACTGTTATATCTCATTCCGTGAATTGTTCGATCTTCGAGAAGATCGACCCTGCTAGAGTCCCCTTCTTTCCTCCATGTCATGTTGACAGGATTTCTCAAGGCAAGACTTCAAGACAATGATGGTGAATGAATCAACGTTCAACTGAAGTGCACCCTGGATCGTGAAGATTATACTAGTTGCGTTTCCCCTTCACCTTACCCTACGCTTGAATCTCGAGACGAGATTCTTATTTAGTGGGGGTGAGTTGTCACATCCCTAGCTTCTGGCATTGCTCTAGGCTAGCTTCATGTGTGCATCATGTCTATATTTTTTGAAACTTGAATTGAGGAATATTGGAAGCCTCAAAACCCTAAATAAAAGAGGGGCAAAAACCCCTAAAATCTCATTCATTGTTCCAAAATGCTCCTCTTAGATGTTTAATATTTTTGGCAAGGGTTTTGATCTAAACCAAAAATAATGAACATTTTAAAAGGATTTATTTTTGGGACTTTGAATTTAAATCATTAGCTATTTGAATTTGAATTATATTCATATAATTAGAATATAATTTCAAATACCCCTGAAATATTTTATGAGCTTTGGAAAAGTCCATCTAGCAATATAAAAATATTTAGAGGAGCTTTGGCGTTGTTTGAATTATTATTTTTAATTCAAACAGTGGCAAAAGAATTAACTAAAAGAAAAACAGAACAGAAATAAAAAAAGAGAAAAGAAGTACCTGGCCTCACCGTGCAGCCCAGCCGGCCCAGCTCCCCCACCAGCGCGGCCCAGCCCACCTTCCCCCCCTTGTCCTCTTCTTCCTCTGCCAGAAGGCAGAGGCGAGGCGTGGCGCGCGCCCGAGCGCCCCGGCCACCTCCTGCTTCGCGCTGGAGGCCGCCCTTCGTCCTAATTCGCGCCACGACGACGCCCCGTGTCCCCTCTCTCCTTTCCCTCACTCGCTGCATCCCCTCTCCCTCTTCTGTCTCTCTCCCTCGCTCATCCCCGGATGCACCGAGACCGCCGACGAGTACCACCGGAGCCACCAGCATCCCCACGCCCAGCCAGTTAGGCCACGAGCTCCGCCTTGGATCCGGGAAGCTCTACCACGACGCACGCGACGCCGGGTGCCCTGAAGCCACGCCATCACCGCCATCTTCATCGCCACGGCCGGCGATCGCCGCCGTTCGATTCGCAGCACCGAAGACGTCCCCGAGCTCGCCGAGGCCACCACTGCACCCGCTGTGAGCTCCTGTGTTGATTTCCCCTCTTCCCGTGCCCCACCTCCCTCTCTAGCTAGCCCCACCACTTGCCCGAGAATCTCTCGCCGCCGGCCATGGCGTGGCCGTGGCCACAGTCACCCCAGCTCGTATCCGAGGCCACGGTCGTGCTCATCGTGATCTCGGGAGTCCGTAGCACGCCCCAGCCCTTCCTGCCGTGCTCCCTAACCCCGACCCCAGGATTGCCCGAGCTGCTGCCGCCGCCAAACCTCGTCGCCGACCACTTTTCCGGCCACCCCAGCACCTGTCACCGCCACCACTAGACGCGCGCCACTGCGCGCGTTCGAATGCAACAAACCGCGGCCGAAACGATGCCATGTGGCTCGTTTCCGAGCCCTCCGCCGCGTCTGGACTCGCCGGCGGCTAAACGCCGGCGACCGCTGACCCGATGACCGGCGTGGGTTGACCCACTGCCGGGTTTGACCCCCCTCTCTCTCACTGACCTGCGGGCCCCGCCCGGCTAATTAGGCTAGGATTAGTGTTAACTAAATATTAGTTAGTTTAATAGACACTGACATGTGGGCCCTAGTGTCTTAATCCTTAAATAAACTAAAATAAACCCCCCCTGACGCTGACCAGTGGGCCCGACCCCCCCCTAACCTTTTAATTAAACTAAATAAACCCCTGTTAACCCCCTGTCACTGACGTGTGGGTCCCACACGTCAAGTTTGACTCTGGGCGGCCCTGTTGACCTGCTGACGTCATGATGATGTCAGGCTGACGCAATAAACCATTTTCTGGATTTATTATAATTCAGGAAATTCCAGAAAATTGTAAAAACTTCTAAAATTCATAGAAAATTAACCGTAACTCCAAATTAAATAATTTATATATGAAAAATTATCAGAAAAATTCAAGGAATCCATCTGTACCATTTTCATGCATGTTAGAACAACTTATCACTACTGTTTAGAGCAAATGAAGTGAATGACATTTAAATAATCACATATGGAGTTTGAATTTGAATCTTGGATTCAAACCAACTTCATTTAATCTGTTGCTAGTTGCATTAGCTCAAAACGCATTCATTTTGCCATGTCATGATCATGCATCATATTGTGCATTGCATTGATTGTGTTCCTTCTGTGTTGCCGGTATTTGTCCCCTCTCGATAGGCGTGATACCGATGACGTGATCGTTGACACTGATGAAGACTCAATGTTATCTTCAGAAGTGCCAGGCAAGCAAAACCCCCTTGTCCATTCCGATACAATCCTACTCTCTCGCTCCTGCTCTCTTTTACTGCATTAGGACAACAACGACATATTTGTTACTTGCTGCGGTAGCTGAACCCCTTTATCCTCTGCATGACCTGTCATTCCACAGTAATTAGATGAAACCCACTAGCATGAGTAGGAGTTGTTTGAGCCCTGATGTGCCTACTCATTCATGCTTGTTTGTCATGCCTGCTACTGCTTAGAGTTGAGTCAGGTCTGATTCATCGGGGATGAATCAGAGGTGTGTGAACATGTCCTACTGTGTGTGAGCTAAGTGTGTGAACACGATTTGGTAAAGGTAGCGGTGGGAGGCCATGTAGGAGTACATGGTGGGTTGTCTCATTGCAGCCGTCCTCAGGAACTGAGTTCTGTGTTTGTGATCCATGATTCAGCTACTACCACGCATTGGGCCCGAAACCAATGGACCCTCTCGGCTTCTTAATCACCCTTGTCCTCTGTCCAGGAGTTGCAAGTAGTTTCTGGTGTTTGTAGTATGCTGGAAGCCGTGCGCAGCGCTGACCGTAGGGGTGGGCTGTGATGCGGTAGGCACGTGGCACGGTGTACCGGGCGCCCGTTTGGTGTCTCGGGAACCCTGTTCACATCGTTTGGGGCTGTGAGCGAAACTCCGGCCGGATCTCCTCATGGATGGAACCCGAATAGGCGATAAACCTGGACTAGAGACTTAGGTGATTAGGTAGGTCATGGCCGACACCCACGTTGGGCTTCCGCTTGAAGGTTGCCGAGTACATGTCGTGTAAACGACGGTAAGTGGTGAGAGCGTGTGTGAAGAAGTACACCCCTGCAGGGTTAATATGATCTATTCGAATAGCCGTGTCCGCGGTAAAGGACTTCTGGGTTGCTTATATCAGTTCATAGACAAGTGAAAGTGGATACTCTAAAATACGCAAGATAAGCGTGAGTGCTATGGATGGCGTTCTCGTAGGGAGACGGGAGCGATTCCATAGTGGTGTATTGATATGGTGAATATGTGGACTCGTGTGCGCCACCTCAAAAGTTACTCGCAGTCGTAGTTCAGGATAGCCACCGAGTCAAAGCTGGCTTGCTGCAGTTAAACCCCACCATCCCCTTTGTTGATAATGATGCATATGTAGATAGTTCTGATGTATGTCTTGCTGGGTACATTTGTACTCACGTTTGCCTATTTTATGTTTTGCAGAGAGACTTCGGTCTCGCTAGTAGTTCCACGTGGACTTCGACGTTTAGCTTGTTACCTCAGCTGCGATCTTGTGCCCCGGCAGGATCTGATAGATAGACAGGCTTCTCAGCCTTTTTCATTTATAGATGTCTGTACCCAGACATGATAGTTTCCGCTTGTGTTTTGACTTGTATGCTCTGATTGTTGGGTCGTGAGACCCATGTTTGTAATGTCTCGCTCCTCGGAGCCTAATGAATAAATACTTGAGTCGTAGAGTCATTTTGTGATGCCATGTTGTATTGCACATATCGAGCATATTGTGTGTATGTTATTGAAATGCTTGGTATGTGTGGGATCTGACCATCTAGTTGTTTATCTTTAGTAGCCTCTCTTACCGGGAAATGTCTCCTAGTGTTTCCACTGAGCCATGGTAGCTTGCTACTGCTCCGGAACACTTAGGCTGGCCGGCATGTGTCCTTCTTCGTTCCTGTGTCTGTCCCTTCGGGGAAATGTCACGCTTTGAGTACCGGAGTCCTGTTAGCCCGCTACAGCCCGGTTTACCGGAGTCCTGCTAGCCCAGTGCTACAGCCCGGACCCACTTGCTGATGACCGACACGTTCGAAGCTGGGTCATGGATGCCTGTCCCTGTAAGTCTGTGCCACTTTGGGTTTACGACTAGTCATGTCAGCCCGGGCTCCTTATCATATGGATGCTAGCGACACTGTCATATACGTGTGCCAAAAGGCGCAAACGGTCCCGGGCAAAGGTAAGGCGACACCCGTGGGAATACCGTGCGTGAGGCCGCAAAGTGATATGAGGTGTTACATGCTAGATCGATGTGGCATTGAGTCGGGGTCCTGACATCAGAAGGGGTTGCAGCGTCTTCTGTAAAAATGTAAATTATAGCAACATGAGTACAAAGGTACTCAGCAAGACTTACATCAGATCCTACATACATGCATATTATCAAGAAGGGTTGGTGGAGTTATTGCAGCAAGCCAGCTTTGACTCTTGGCTAGACTATCCTACGATACTTCAACTTGAAATGGTTTTGCGCACACGAGTCCACTACTCACCAATTCAATACACTACCGAGGATCCGCCTCCGTCTTCCTACGGAAGAGCCATCCTCGGCACTCACACTTATCTTGAGGCTTTTAGTAGTTTCCATTTACTTGTCTATGAACTGTATAGGCAACCAAGTAGTCCTTTACCGCGGACGCGGCTATTCGAATAGATCATGATAACCCTGCAGGGGTGTACTTCTTCATACACGCTCTCACCACTTACCGTCGTTTACACGACATGTACTCGGCAACCTTCAAGCGGAAGCCCAACGTGGGTGTCGGCCACGACCTACCTAACCACCTAAGCCTCCAGTCCAGGTTTATCGCCTATCCAGGTTCCATCCGCAGGGAGTCCGGCCGAGGTTTCCCATACGGCCCCGAACGATGTGAACAGGGTTCCCGAGATACCTAACGGGTATTCGGTACACCCGGCCACGTACCTACCGCATCACAGCCCACCCCTACGGTCAGCGCTGTCCACGGCCTCCACTAGGCTACAAACACCAGAAACTACTTGCAACTCCTGGACGGAGAACTAGGGTGAATAAGAAGTCGAGAGGGTCCATTGGTTTCGGGCCCAATGCATGGTAGTAGCTGATTCTTAAATCACACATACAGATCTCAGTGCTTAAGGTCAGCTTCAATGAAACAACCCACCATGTACTAGTACATGGCCTCTCATCGATACCTTTACCATATCGTGTTCACCACACCACTCTCATTACCGACATAATCATTTCACTCTAGCCCATCACCCAGATGAACCAGACCTGACACGACTCTAAGCATAGCAGGCATAGCAAGGTAGGAACAACACATACATATGGCTCAATCAACTCCTACACATGCTAGTGGGTTTCATCTAGTTACTGTGGCAATGACAGGTCATGCAGAGGAAATGGGTTCAACTACCGTAGCACACAGCAGTTTGAAATGCGTTGTCTTAATGCAGTAAAAAAGAGCAGGAGCGAGAACATGGGATTGTATCGATATGATCAAATGGTTGGTTGCTTGCCTGATGGTTCGATGCACTGATACGGTTCTTCGTTAGGGTAATCACGGTACTCCTCGGAGACAGAACCTGTCACAAAGGACACCGATACACAACCATCACCAAACAATGTGCAACAATATGATGCATGCATGAAACATGGCAATATGAGTGTGTTGGGCTAATGCAACTAAAACCAGAAGGGTTTGAACCAATTTGAATCAAAGATTCAAATTTCAAACTCAAAGATGGCCTTTTAAAGTGCTTTTCCTTGTTCTGCATTAAACATCAATTTAACTTGTTTGATCATGCATGAAAATAGTACCGATGGATAGATTGGATTTTTCTGATCATTTTTCATCTATAATTTGTCTGATTTGGAGTTACAGAATAAAAGTTATGAATTTTTGAAGTTTAAATAATATTCTGGAATTTCCTGATTTAATTTAAATCCAGAAATATATATATTGCGCCAGCATGACGTCAGCATGACGTCAGCGGTCAACTGCGGCTGGCTGGGGTCAAACCTGACGTGTGGGGTCCACACGTCAGTGACAGGGGGGTTTAAGAGGGTTAATTTAATCCTAATTAGGAATTAGTGGCGCTGGGGCCCACTGGTCAGTGTCAGGGGGGTTGACTAAAAGTGATTAGTGCTAATCTGACCACCTGGCCGACGGGGCCCACGCGTCAGTGACCCTGGGGGGGTCAAACCCCAGGTCAAACAGGTCAAACCCACCGGCGACATGACGCCGGCGAGGCCCGAGACGGCGGCGCGATGCGGAAACGCGCTACAGGGCACGGGCGAGGCCGTGCTTGGGCTCGTTGGAGAGCCCTTGCTCCCGCGCGTCGAACGGTGGTGGTGGCCGTGCCTGAGGTGGCCGGTACCGACGACGGCGAGCTCGTGAGCGGCGGCCGGAGTTCGGGTGCGGTCGGGATCGGCGCTGCTGCTTGCAAGCGAGGGAGCTGACGCGCTGGAGGGGCTCTACAGGTCGCGGCAAGCACAACGGGTGCACGCCCGTGACCAAATGGTCACCGGAGCTGCGTCGACGGCGAGCTCGGCGATGGCGGAGGTTTGGCCGTGGTGGGAAACGGGGTTACGGCACGGGAACGAGGGGGAAAAGAGGGGGAAACGGTGGCGGAGCTCACCGCGGTTGCAGTGGGCGTCGAAGCGGGCTCGGGGACGCGCTGGAGACGGCGAATCGACGGCGATGGTGGTCGGAGCCCGAGGAGGAAGACGATGGCGTGGAGGCGATGCAGAGCTTCCCGAGGGGCTTGGCTTGGTGGGGAAGAAGAGGGGGTCGCGGCGGAGCTGGGGAGCGTGTCGGGGAGGCGAGGGGAGGCCGGTGGCGGCTGCTATGGAGAACGGCGGCGATGGGTGCTTCGGACACGGGAGAGAGAGAGCGAGGGAGAGGAGAGGAAGAACCGGGGGAGAGTGAGAGAGAGCAGGGGAGGGCGTGGCGTCGTTCCAGGCCATCCAGACGAGGAGGGGAGGGGCAGGCAGGCAGGCGAGCTGGTGGCGTGGCGCGGTGGCGCGCGCGCGCGCCGGGCACACTCCCCTCCCTCTGTCGAGGACGAAGACGACAGAGGAGGGAGACGGGCTGGGCCGCCTGCTGGCTGGGCCGGCCAGCTGGCTGGGCCAGAGGCGCCAGGTAAGAGGCCCAGGTAAGGGTTCCCTCTTTTATTTATTTCTGTTTTCTAATTTCTGACATTTGTTTTGATTTAAATAAAATGTTAAATCATTTTATTAACTTATGCCAATTTTTGCAGGAGCTAGATATATTATTCCAGAGCTCCCCAACAGGTGGCATAGTTTTTGGACATATATTAATATATATAACTAATATATTTCCAATGCAAATATTTATGCATTAATTCCAAATGCCCAAAATAAATACCTATGAGCTCTTAAAAATATTGGTTTGATTTTTATCTCTGTCCAATATTTTCAGAGAGCAACATGAGCATTTTCTTGGACCCTTTTGGAGAAATTTTTATTTGGGTCATTTTCAAAAATATTCTGAGGGTTTCACAAATCCCCATTTCAAGTTTCTGATGAAAGAGTAAACATGATGCAACACTCTAATGCATGACTAGCTAGGGTGTGACAATACTTATCCACAAATCTCCTTGATATGTATGAATGCGATGCACCAGTATCAAAAAGAACGATTGCAGTAATGACTTAACCAAAAACTTACCTATTACTGCATCTGGCTGTGCTTCAACCTCCTCCACGTTAACGTGGTTCACTTGTCCCCTGTTGAAAGGGTTTAGCTTCTTCCCAGAGCTTCCATTGCCATTTCCATTCTTAGCTTCAGGACATTCACTAGCATAATGTCTAGTCTTCTGGCACTTGTAGGAAGTAATGTGACTTAGATCCTTCTTGGCGGGTGTTGCTGGGTTGGAACAGTTCTGTCCGTTGCTTCCTCCATTACCATTCCCATTCTTGGGGCCACTATGGTTGTGCGAACTTCCTGGTAGTTTTTGAAGGTTGCCACCATCAACTGCATGCTCAGCTCATCATTTAGTCCTTCCAGAAACTTCTCCTGCTTAGCTGCATCTGTTGCAACATCATCTGGGGCATAACGTGCTAACTTACTAAAGTCATCCACATACTGGCCTACTGTGCGTCCTCCTTGGCGCAAGTTGCGAAACTCACGGTTCTTCATGGCCATAACTCCTGCTGAAACATGGGCAGTACGGAAAGCCTGCTGAAACTGGTCCCATGTGACAGTGCCGATGGGATAAGTCGCTGTGAAATTCTCCCACCATGATGCTGCAGGTCCATCAAGCTGATGTGCGGCAAAACGCACTTTCTCCGCATATGTGCATCTTGTAGTGGTCAACTCCCTTCCAATCTTGCGGAGCCAATCATTTGCAACTATCGGCTCGGTGCTACTGGAGAACATCGGCGGATTCAGCCTCAAGAAACGGGCTAAGTGATCAATAGGTGGTGGTGCTGGTGGGTTATTGTTGTTGTTCCCCTGATTCTGATTCTGGACTAGTATCTGCATCAATGCATTCTGCGTCTGGATCAACTGAGTGAGCTCCGGTGGGAAAGCAAAACCATTGTCGCGTCTCGGAGGCATCTGATGGGTTTAGAAAAGATGAGAAAATAGAATAGAAATAGATCTAGAGGGAAAACACTACCCATATGCACATGAGACAAACACAATCAATATCACTTCAATCAATTCAAACAAGGGCATACAATGATCTAACTATCGTTACAAGAGTGCTCGGACTATACTATATACATGGGGGAATACTACTACGGATATGGTGGTCGACTAGAAAAATTGATCGGTGGAAGACTCCATGATATCAGCTCCAGCTTCATCAACATAGTCATCATTTCTATCATCAGGGTCCAAGTCGGTGTCGTCTATGATGACGTAGTTCTCCGGGCAAGTGGAATCGTCGTCTTCTCCTCCTCGCGCGGGGTCTCCCATGAATATTCCTAGCTTCTTCTTCAGATCATTATTCTTCTCCACGAGTATCGTCATTTCCTCCTCATATCCATCCCGTGTAGTCTTGAGTTCTTCTTCCAGCTCCATGATCCTGGTCATTGCCTTCTTCAGATCTATCATGCCTGCGCACATCTGGTTCTCCTAGCGACGAATGTGCTAGTTTAACTCCTGGATGAAAACTGCAATAGATCTATCCTTCCTGGTGCTGATCATTTCCCATTGCTCATCTCGGTGCCCACAAATCTGGTAGATAGTATC
The DNA here is from genome assembly GCF_018294505.1 of Triticum aestivum. Lineage (NCBI taxonomy): Eukaryota > Viridiplantae > Streptophyta > Magnoliopsida > Poales > Poaceae > Triticum > Triticum aestivum. The sequence continues at coordinate 609,078,545 of NC_057810.1, read as the reverse complement.
CTTGAGATCTTTGTGGTAAACTTCTCCAATGCGTCCCATGGTGATGTGGGCTGCCATGCTCTTTCCTAGACTCTAGGTTGGTGCATCAAAGGAAAACTCTATGGGCTCGACGACTGGCATGAACGTCCTTCCTGGAACTTGAACTCGAATCATCCAACGCTCCTCTTCTGGTAAAGTGGCGATGTAGGTCCTGGTGAAACTTGGTATTTCGATGTTTAGGTATCTAGTAACTTCCTTCAAGTGTCGTCCAAAAGGTGTATCTTCATCCGGTTGCGCGAACTTGTTTCTCGCATCCGCCCTCCTAAAGAGTAGAAAAGGGAGAGGAGTCAGAAATTAGAAGAGATTAGTGATCTAGGGTTTTAGCTTAATGGTCGTGTCCTATAGTCAACGTGTGCTCTGATACCATCTTGTAGCGACCATACCTCAAATAGTCTGATCTCTGTGCATCAGTGTCATCCCTGGATCGGTAAAGTTGACACGCACAGTACTTGAAGGATTTATAACAGAGTAGCAATCTCACACTTATTACATCGAATGTCTCAAAAGAGAACTTATTACAATAATTATGGCTTACGGCCATCTAAATACGATAACAATGGAAGGCTTGGAAGATAAAGTGAGTCCATTAACTCCAACGGCATCACTGAGTGAAAGATCACGACCTAAGGCACCTTACTCGTCGTCTGAAAAGTCTGCAACATGAACGTTGCAGCCCGAAACGGGTCAGCACATAGAATATGCTGGCAATGTAACACATAGAGTAATGAACAGAATAATGCTATCACTACATGCATATATGGCTGGTGGAAAGCCCTATGGTTACAGTTTTGCATAAAGCCAATTTTTCCCTACAACAAAGGAATAAATTTTATTTAACTATCATGGTGGTTGTTAAACATTGAGAAGGTTCACCCAACTCAATCCCAATGAAGCATCATTATTAAACCCAATCAAATTTTATTAACAGTGATGAGATCCACATGATAATCCAAGAACTAGATACTCAAAACGTCCATAACCGGGGACACGGCTAACCATGATTAGTTTGTACACTCTGCAGAGGTTTGCGCACTTTTCCCCACAAGACTCGAATACATCCATGGTCGGAGAAACGAGACACAGTCTTTCTGAAACAATAACTCTTTACTCCGGGTGGACAGTTACACCTACTTTCCCCTACATCTGCGAGCCCACCACTGAAAGAGGTCTTGCAACGTACTCAACTATGCTAGAGCCCATAATAGCTTGTGGCTTGTAACACCCCGAAAATTTAACCAAGTTTTAGTTATTAAAATTTTGCCAAGAGTTTAAAATTTTTGCCTGCAAGTATATTTCTGTTGATTTCAGAACCTTTCCTTTAATATTAAGGAGTCTTTCCCAAGTGGGTCTTTCCAAAAGCATATTGGACTTCTATGCCCTCTCTTTAAAAACATCTCTTAATCAGTAAATTTATTTATAAAATTATTTCACCCTGAGCTTTAATCATTAAAATGACTTGTTTTAAGTTTGGAGCTCTTTTTGTACTACAATCATTTGATAAATTTAACTAAAAATCCAACCAAAATTTGGAGGTGTCCTGTGGTGTCCTAAAATCACTTTTGTGCAATAATATATTTGTTTCATGAAATATTTTGAGCTCTACACCCAATTTTCTTCTCTGGTCCAAAGGGCAATTTTGCACTACAACCCTTTTAAATACTTCTTTCTAGCTTCCACCAAAATTATGGGATGTCAGTAGGAGCATATCATTCCATTATATGCAAAAATCCAAGGATGTTCTTTGAAAATTTTGAGTAAATCAACCTAATCTTCATTCTGGTCGATCAAGATGGTTTGTAGAGCATCCCTATTATTGCTTGCTCTTTGGCCCTTGATTCCTTCTCCTACTTGTAGTCCTCCATGCTAAACCCCTAAGTCCAGGAGCATGCAACCATTGGCATATTTTTGGTTCATGAAATAATGCCACTCACATCATGTCCAGATTTGAAGTTCTGCAAAATTTGCACTAGCCAATTTGTGCTTTTCACCAACTAACCTCACCACCCTCTTGTGCATCCAAGGAGACACTGATCTGGAAGATTTGGCCCCTCCAAGAATAGCCTAGGTGCCTTTGGCATTTTGAAAAACACCTGGAGTGCATGGACTGTTTTGGCATGATCTCAGGTATACATTATGAACTTGGCCACCTGATCAAACCACCTTGTCCCTGGAGTTTCCCTCTATCACTAGCCTGGTTATGTTGCTTGCCAACCTCACCTGTGACCTGTAGCGTGCCACGGCATTGTGTCGAACACCTTCCGTGAGTGCACTGGACGTGCCCAGAGTGCGCGTATTGCACGCGCGTGCGCCCGAGCCGCCGCGTCACGCCCCGCACTCACCCCAGCCCGTGACCGACCGCAGCCAGCACGCCGTGTCCCCTTGTGCGCTGCATGCCCCCTCCTCACCGCAACGCGCCAAGCAGAGCCTCGCCGCGTCCCCGGCAAGCCAAAGACTAGCCGCCACGGCCGCCCGACAACCCTGCTCAAGCCAGCGCCGCCCAAGCCACCCTGGCTCGCCACCTGCCCTTGTGAACAACGCAAACTTATCACATCGCCCGTCGGCTAGCTACCGTTGTCGCCACGACGCCCTGATGCTACAGGGAGGCGGTTCACCATCGTCCCTATCGTCGGCCGCATCGAACCGACCTCCACTGCCTATATAAGGGCCCCGGAGCTCCATCTAGCCCTCGAGCAACCTCCAGTGATCCTCCTAGAGCTACCCTGGCCAGCATTCGAGGAGGGGAAGGCCTTCTTCCCCGAGTCCAGCCAGTTCGGTCACCGCCAAGCCCCGGTCGATTCCGTCACCACCAGGGCCTCTCCTTCTCCAATCTCTCCACCAAGAACTCCCCCTCCCTCTCGCGAGTGCAACCCCTAGATCAATTTTGGTCGGAGACCACCGCAGCCCAAAAATCACTTTGCCACCGAAGCCCCCCTCCGCCGCGGAGCTCGCCGCCGGCGACTCCCTCCACCTCCGGCGACCCTGCGACCACCGGAAGGGCCGCCTAGGAGTGGCGGATCCATCCCTGCTCTTAGATGCCCGCGAAAAGACGCCGTTCGCCGGCGACGATCGCCGGACGCCACGCCTCTGCTCGGGCAGAGAGGAGGAGGGAGTGGGGACTGGTCAAACCTGACCAGTGGGCCCCCTGGACCCACTATCAGTGACCCAGCCCCGCCTCCATGCGTTTAAGTGGAAGCGTAAAGACCCCGAGTACGTCTCCCAGTTTTGAAGGCGTATTCTACCCGAAGCGTTTTCTTTTCTGTTTATTATTAGAAACAGATTTTGACCAAATGTTTGACAAGCTATATCTTTTAAAATATAACTCCAAATGAAATGATTCTTTTTCCTACCTCTCTCAAATTTAACCTAGTTTATTTTAAGATTTATTTGAAAAAATTTCAAACAACTTTTTGTGCTGTTTTTGAATTTGTATGTTAATTCAAACTTGTTTAAAATAGGACTTTGGAGAGAGAGAAGAAAACTTTCAAATGTTTTGGAGTGCACCCTGCCCTTCCACACATTGAAGGCAAGCATTCTGAACCCTGGCATGATATTTTTGAGTGTTCGTTGACACATTTATCACGCTAACTCATTTTTGGAGAAATTGTTATTTCATGTGAGATGATCATGTGCATGGATGCATATTTGTGATTTCCATGCTGTTGGAAATGATCACATTTGTGATGATAAACATCCTCATGTGCCTTGCATGCATACCGGCAGGAACTCGGGAAAACCTCTGCCTTGGGTAGGCATGAGTTTGTCGCCGGTCTCCGTCGGGACGGTTATATCCGGTATGGCATGGTAGGGTATAACGAGCGGTGATCCTGTTGGTGGAAATGTTGTTGTTATGCATGACATGCAGGGAAAATTATAAACCTCCTGAGTCGACCATAGATCGAGTCTTGTTCCAGTAACCCCCATAGTTGTTTCGTACTACCACTCGTCTCTACAACAAGTAGAGTACGATTCAGTAAGTTGTCAACCTCTTCCTAGCACACATCGTACAGAGAGGCCAGGGTGGAAGATACCGGTTGTAGCTGGTAGGCAGGCCACCTGGTCCGGGGGCATGGGTGTTTCCGGTTGAGACCGAGAGGGGAGGCCACCCCTTAGAGCGCGCAATATAAATTTGATCCCATGCTACGCGAGGTTGTAGCCTCCCCACTTAGAGTTTGCTTGACAAGTGTCGTGGGTGATTCGAGACACGTGTGAGTTAAGCTGGTGTGTGCAAGTTAGGTGTGTTTTCAACAAAAAGACCATAGACGGAATTAGTCTCGATGGACTAAAGAAATCCGTTACTCGTGGGTAAAGAGTACACCCTCTGCAGAGATTAAATCTATTCGAATAGCCGTGTCCATGGTTAAGGATTACAGTCCGGGATGGGCCGAGTGTCGGTCTTCGGAGGTGAAACTATTAAACTATAACTGGAATTACTACTTGTGACTTGTGATAATTATGATTATTATTATTTTTGACTAACCCGTGATATTTTTGGTATTATCGAATATCTCTGGGATGGTTCTACCTCCGGTATATTCACTATGATTACTTCTTTTAAAGCCCTTTATGTGGTGTCGCTCAGACGCCCGACTGTGGCACTTCTTTTAAAGCCCTTTATGTGGTGTTGGTCAGACGCCCGACTGTGGCATTTCTTTTAAAGCCCTTTAGGTGGTGTCGCTCAGACGCCCGACTGTGGCATTTCTTTTAAAGTCCTTCATGTGGTGTCGCTCAGACGCCCAACTGTGGCATTTCTTTTAAAGCCCTTTATGTGGTGTCGCTCACACGCCCGACTGTGGCATTTCTTTTAAAGCCCTTTATGTGGTGTCGCTCAGACGCCCGACTATGGCATTTCTTTTAAAGCCCTTTATGTGGTGTCGCTCAGACGCCCGACTGTGGCATTTCTTTTAAAGCCCTTTATGTGGCGTCGCTCAGACGCCCGACTGTGGCATGCTTGTTATTTATTTCATGATATTTTTAATACTTCTATGATATTGCATATTCATATATATATAACATGCTTACCCGCATCAGAGTTATATTTATCTTTTGTGATTGACGTGATGAGTATAAAATATTTTCAGCACATCGTTATTATATTAAACCCGTGTTCATAATGTTTGCGAGTACATTCAAAGTACTCACTGGCTTGTCCCTGGCTATTGTCTTGGCCAGATTTCTTGCACGGAGAGAAGCACGTGATGACAGCCTGGAACCTAAGCAACGGCGATAGAAGCCTCGCGAAGATATGAGCTAGCCTGGTCAGGTGTTCCTGTGGGAAATGGAGTCCCATAGACACTGATGTTTCACAACCCGCTTCCGCCATCAACCATTAGAAACCATTTGTTGTACTCACAGGCCAGAATGGTCTTGTACTACATATTTTGTTTTTGCTTGGAATTTCTATATCATGTTCGTGCCTCATCAGCTAATAGTTATCCTGGGGCTGATGGGCACAAGGGCCATTTTTTGGGAATTAGTACCCGGAGAATCGGTCCCCACAGACTTGGTATCAGAGCCAGGCTGACCATTGGCTAATCCTATCTTAGCCAGGTCGAAAAACTTAGGCAAGCCAACCCACCAGACCTTAACCAAACCCCAGCCGAGCTTCTCATGCAAGATAGCCACACAGTGACCCCGACACTTTTGGCAGTCGGTGCCCAACCTATCCACCTAGCCTGTCAATCACGCGCCGGTAACCAGCGCCCAAGATGTCTCCTTCACAAGCGTGTGAAGGAAGACTCCGTCCCCTTTTTCTATAAAAAGGGCACGCTAGCCCCAACCCAGCATAGCCTCTACCCCAAACCGAGCCATAATGCCAGGCCCCGTCGTGCACAACGAGACCACAGCAACCAACCTTGGAGGTTTTGTGACCATACTCGCAAACCTCACCCGTCGTGCCTATGCGTTAGAAGAGCCTCCAGAATATGTTGTGTACCAAGGGTCCATGAGCGGTGATAGCCGTCAATTCTGGGCCACTGTGCACATCTACGGTAGGGGTCTATCTCCAGAACGCCCCTACAGGTTCACTGGAAGAACAACTTCCTTCGAGCCACAAGCCATCCAGCTAGCTGCTCGAGAGGCTATAGTTCTCAACTTCGGCAGTTATCGCCCAGAGTTAACTGTCGCTCGTTCTACTACTACCCCAGGCGTGAAGGGTATGGTAGACCACCCCAAGTTGCCAACGGAGATCACGAGACAGATCCCGCCTTGTTGCACCTAGTGCGCTATGTAAGTGCACTAGAGGCACTGTTCGACCAGATCACCATTGATCTGATCGCAGCTCGAGGAGAGCTGGTTCGTCGAGCCCCAGCAAGAAGAGAAGACGAGCCCGATGCCGACAACCCAGTCGTGCTGTTCGGACACCCGATCGAGACCCTGAGGTCAGCCCCAGCCATCATCCAAGATACTGTGATGACCCCAGAAGTGCTTCGATGCCTTTTGGGAACACACTCCAACGGGATTGTGGCCAACAATCCCCGCGAGGGTCATCATCGCTACCCCGACCCTGCAGTTCCTCCACCATCTCTGACTAATCCCAGCAGTGAGACCCGTGGAGAAGCCTCGTCATCCACCAGGCACGCCCGTTTAGACGTAAACGAGGTAGATTAAGCCGTACGAGTAGTACCGAGTCACAGTGTATCCTCGCTCTGTAATCATGTAACCTTGTGAGTAAGCGCAGCCTGTTGTTGTGCCTCTGTTTTAATAGTAGCCTTGCATATTTTGTCAGCGCATGGTTGCATATTTTCTGGGCACTGCTACCAAAACCAACCCCGACGACAACCACAGTAACACGTCTCTTTATGAGAAATGTGTATCTCTGACACTGACCCGACCTTTGGAGCTCAGCTGGTAAATTTATTACCTTTCACCACGGTGAAATGACCCAGCTCCTTTGCTATATAAAGGCCACCTGGTGATCTTACCCAGCACCCCACACCTTGTGCACCACCCTCACAACCTTTTTCCCATCATGCCGAGCCCCAGCATTCATCTAAGAACCCTAGATGCAACCCCAGGTAGTTTCGTCAAAATATTGTGGGACTTTACCCGCAGTACTATGGGTTCTACATATCCACCCCAGTACGAGCTGTTCAAATCGAGAATCACCCATTCCACCTCGGAATATTGGGCAGCAGTACACATCCCTCTCGTAGACTCCAATCAAGATCCAACAGAAGTTTCCTTCGTGGGGAAATCTATGCCAACCCCACACTTGGCCATAGAAGCTGCTGCGAAAGAAGCGATTGCTCGCCTTCGATCCGCAGTGCCCTATGCCCGCGAACGAGGATATTATTACTTTCCGAGCCGTGCAACGCCCGGGGGAGTAACATATTTCCCCGGTGGGCGGATTGAGAGAGACCCAGTGCTAGCCAACCTTATCCAATACATCATCGCAAGAGCATTTGAACCAGCAAGTGATGGTCTATCTCCAGAGTCTCGCTGATTTAAATCCTCAGATTGCCATCGGCAGACCACTGGGGCCCGACCCGGAGAGACGCATACATCGACTGGTCTATCCACTTCCTCCGATAGAAGAGGAGTGTATTCCATTGCCAGAGACATTTTATCAGGACCCCGTCCAGTTACCGTTTTCATTTTAGGCGTCACTGCTGTGTTTGTTATTGCAGCATTTATTGTTACGTTGTAACTTGTGCATGGTACCTCGAATTTGTGCAACGAGTCGTGTATTTAGTTTCTACTAGTATGAGTAGTTTTCCTCGTGATTAACTTGTGTAACCACGAAAAATCCTAGTATGAGATTTCTTTTCCCTGAGTTGCTGCAACGTTTATCCCCTCACTACATGGATTATTTTTATTCACGCAGCACCACGGCAGCAGACTCACAACCGCTCAAACATGTATGGAGTATTTGTTTTTTTACAATGGCTCTTAACAAATCTGGAGGACGAGATTTTTCTTAAGGGCGGTAGTAACTGTAACACCCCAAAAATTTAACCAAGTTTTAGTTATTAAAATTTTGCCAAGAGTTTAAAATTTTTGCCTGCAAGTATATTTCTGTTGATTTCAGAACCTTTCCTTTAATATTAAGGAGTCTTTCCCAAGTGGGTCTTTCCAAAAGCATATTGGACTTCTATGCCCTCTCTTTAAAAACATCTCTTAATCAGTAAATTTATTTATAAAATTATTTCACTCTGAGCTTTAATCATTAAAATGACTTGTTTTAAGTTTGGAGCTCTTTTTGTACTACAATCATTTGATAAATTTAACTAAAAATCCAACCAAAATTTGGAGGTGTCTTGTGGTGTCTCAAAATCACTTTTGTGCAATAATATATTTGTTTCATGAAATATTTTGAGCTCTACACGCAATTTTCTTCTCTGGTCCAATGGGCAATTTTGCACTACAACCCTTTTAAATACTTCTTTCTAGCTTCCACCAAAATTATGGGATGTCAGTAGGAGCATATCATTCCATTATATGCAAAAATCCAAGGATGTTCTTTGAAAATTTTGAGTAAATCAACGTAATCTTCATTCTGGTCCATCAAGATGGTTTGTATAGCATCCCTATTATTGCTTGCTCTTTGGCCCTTGATTCCTTCTCCTACTTGTAGTCCTCCATGCTAAACCCCTAAGTCCAGGAGCATGCAACCATTGGCATATTTTTGGTTCATAAAATAATGCCACTCACATCCTGTCCAGATTTGAAGTTCTACAAAATTTGAACTAGCCAGTTTGTGCTTTTCACCATCTAACCTCACCACCCTCTTGTGCATCCAAGGAGACACTGATCTGGAAGATTTGGCCCCTCCAAGAATAGCCTAGGTGCCTTTGGCATTTTGACAAACACCTGGAGTGCATGGAATGTTTTGGCATGATCTCAGGTATACATTATGAACTTGGCCACCTGATCAAACCACCTTGTCCCTGGAGTTTCCCTCTATCACTAGCCTGGTTATGTTGCTTGCCAACCTCACTTGTGACCTGTAGCGTGCCACATCATTGTGTCGAACACCTTCTGTGCGTGCACTGGACATGCCCAGAGCGCACGTACTGCATGCGCGTGCGCCCGAGCCGCCGCGTCACGCCCCGCACTCACCCCAGCCCATGACCGACCGCAGCCAGCACGCCGTGTCCCCTTGCACACTGCATGCCCCCCCCCCTCACCGCAACGCGCCAAGCAGCGCCTTGCCGTGTCCCCGGCAAGCCAAGGACTAGCCGCCACGGCCGCCCGACAACCCTGCTCAAGCCAGCGCCGCCCAAGCCACCCCGGCTCACCACCTGCCCCTGTGAATAGCGCAAACTTATCACCTCTCCCGTTGGCTAGCTACCGTCGTTGCCACGACGCCCTGACGCTACAGGGAGGCAGTTCGCCACCGTCCCTATCACCGGCCGCATCGAACCGACCTCCACCGCCTATATAAGGGCCCCGGAGCTCCATCTAGCCCTCGAGCAACCTCCAGTGATCCTCCTAGAGCTACCCTAGCCAGCATTCGAGGAGGGGAAGGCCTTCTTCCCCGAGTCCGGCCAGTTCGGTCACCGCCAAGCCCCGGTCGATTCCGTCACCACCAGGGCCTCTCCTTCTCCAATCTCTCCACCAAGAACCCCTCCCCCTCCCTCTCGCGAGTGCAACCCCTTGATCAATTTTTGTCGGAGACCACCGCAGCCCAAAAATCACTTTGTCACCGAAGCCCCCCTCCGCCGCGGAGCTCGCCGCCGGCAACTCCCTCCACCTCCGGCGACCCTGCGACCACCGGAAGGACCGCCTAGGAGTGGTGGATCCATCCCTGCTCTTAGATGCCCGCGAAAAGACGCCGTTCGCCGGCGACGATCGCCGGACGCCACGCCTCTACTCGGGCAGAGAGTAGGAGGGAGTGGGGACTGGTCAAACTTGACCAGTGGGCCCCCTGGACCCACTGTCAGTGACCCAGCCCCGCCTCCACGCGTTTAAGTGGAAGCGTAAAGACCCCGAGTACGTCTCCCAGTTTTGAAGGCGTATTCTACCCGAAGCGTTTTCTTTTTTGTTTATTATTAAAAATAGATTTTGACCAAATGTTTGACTGGCTATATCTTTTAAAATATAACTCCAAATGAAATGATTCTTTTTTCTACCTCTCTCAAATTTAACCTAGTTTATTTTAAGATTTATTTGAAAAAATTTCAAACAAGTTTTTATGTTGTTTTTGAATTTGTGTGTTAATTCAAACTTGTTTAAAATAGGACTTTCGAGAGAGAGAAGAAAACTTTCAAAAGTTTTGGAGTGCACCCTGCCCTTCCACACATTGAAGGCAAGCATTCTGAACCCTGGCATGATATTTTTGAGTGTTCGTTGACACATTTATCACACTAACTCATTTTTGGAGAAATTGTTATTTCATGTGAGATGATCATGTGCATGGATGCATATCTGTGATTTCCATGCTGTTGGAAATGATCACATTTGTGATGATAAACATCCTCATGTGCCTTGCATGCATACCGGCAGGAACCCGGGAAAACCTCTGCCTTGGGTAGGCATGAGTTTGTCGCCGGTCTCCGTCGGGATGGTTATATCCGGTATGGCATGGTAGGGTATAACGAGCGGTGATCCTGTTGGTGGAAATGTTGTTGTTATGCATGACATGCAGGGAAAATTATAAACCTCCTGAGTCGACCATAGATCGAGTCTTGTTCCAGTAACCCCCATAGTTGTTTCGTACTACCACTCGTCTCTACAACAAGTAGAGTACGATTCAGTAAGTTGTCAACCTCTTCCTAGCACACATCGTACAGAGAGGCCAGGGTGGAAGATACCGGTTGTAGCTGGTAGGCAGGCCACCTGGTCCGGGGGCATGGGTGTTTCCGGTTGAGACCGAGAGGGGAGGCCACCCCTTAGAGCGCGCAATATAAATTTGATCCCATGCTACGCGAGGTTGTAGCCTCCCCACTTAGAGTTTGCTTGACAAGTGTCGTGGGTGATTCCAGACACGTGTGAGTTAAGCTGGTGTGTGCAAGTTAGGTGTGTTTTCAACAAAAAGACCGTAGACGGAATTAGTCTCGATGGACTAAAGAAATTCGTTACTCGTGGGTAAAGAGTACACCCTCTGCAGAGATTAAATATATTCGAATAGTCGTGTCCATGGTTAAGGATTACAGTCCGGGATGGGTCGAGTGTCGGTCTTAGTGTTGGTCTTCGGAGGTGAAACTATTAAACCATAACTAGAATTACTACTTGTGACTTGTGATAATTATGATTATTATTATTGTTGACTAACCCGTGATATTTTTGGTATTATCGAATATCTCTAGGATGGTTCTACCTCCGGGATATTCACTATGATTACTTCTTTTAAAGCCCTTTATGTGGTGTCGCTCAGACGCCCGACTGTGGCACTTCTTTTAAAGCCCTTTATGTGGTGTCGCTCAGACGCCCGACTGTGGCATTTCTTTTAAAGCCCTTTAGGTGGTGTCGCTCAGACGCCCGACTGTGGCATTTCTTTTAAAGCCC